>NW_028227436.1:32500-56669 GCF_978045245.1 Mus caroli | reverse complement strand
TGTAGGACCTGGAATATGGTGAGAAACTCTGAAAAAGTCGAAAAAAGAGAAAATCACACTCTAGGACTTGGAATATGATGAGAAACCCTGAAAAAGTCAAAAAAATGAGAAAATCACACTGTAGTACCTGGAATATGGTGAGCAACCCTGAAAAAGTCTAAAAATGACAAAAACACACTGTAGGAGCTGGAATATGGTGAGAAACCCTGAAAAAGTCGAAAAATGAGAAAATCACGCAGTAGTACCTGGAATATGGTGAGAAACACTGAAAAAGTCTTAAAATGAGAAAATCACACTGTAGGACCTGGAATATGGTGAGAAACTCTGAAAATGTCGAAAAATAAGAAATTCTCACTTTAGGACCTGCAATATGGTGAGAAACCCTGAAAAAGTCAAAAAATGAGAAAATCACACTGTAGGACTTGGAATAAAATGAGAAACCGTGAAAAAGACAAAAAATGATAAAAGTACACGGTAGGAGATGGAATATGGAAAGAAACTGTTAAAAAGTAGAAAAATAAGATATACACACTTGTAGGACATGCAATATGGTGAGAGACTCTGAAAAAGTCTTAAAATGAGATAATCACACTTTAGTACCTGTATATGGTGAGAAACCCTGAAAAAGTCCAAAAATAAGAAATTCACACGTGTAGGACCTGCAATATGGTGAGAAACCCTGAAAAAGTCGAAAAATGAGAAAATCACACTGTAGGACTTGGAATAAGATGAGACACCCTGAAAAAGTCAAAAAATGAGAAAATTTCACTGTAGGACTTGGCATAGGATGAGAAAAGCTGAAAAAGTTGAAAAATGAGAAAATCACAATGTAGAAGATGGATTGTGGTGAGAAAACCTGAAAAAGTCGAAGAATAAGATAATCACACAAGTAAGACCTCCTATATGGTGAGAAACCCTGAAAAAGTCGAAAAATGAGAAAATTACAGACTAGGACATGGAATATGGTAAGAAACCCTTTAAAAGTCGGAAAAAAAGAAAATCACACTGTAGGATTTGGAATATGATGGGAAAACCTGAAAAAGTCAAAAAATGAGAAAATCACACTGTGGAACCTGGAATATGGTGAGAAACTCTGAAAAAGGCGAAAAATTGGATAAATCACACTCTAGGACTTGGAATATGATGAGAAACCCTGAAAAAGTCAAAAATGAGAAAATCAGACTGTAGTAGCTGGAATATGGTGAGAAACATTGAAAAAGTCTCAAAATGAGAAAATCACACAGTTGGACCTGCAATATGGTGAGAAACACTGAAACAGTCGAAAAATAAGAAAATCAAACTTGTAGTACCTGCAATATGGTGAGAAACCCTGAAAAATTCCAAAAATGAGAAAATCACACTGTAGGATTTAGAATATGATGGGAAACCGTGAAAAAGTCAAAAAATGAGAAAAATACACTGTAGAAGCTGGAATATGGTGAGTAAACCCTGAAAAAGTCGAAAAATAAGAAAATCACACTTGTAGAACCTCCAATATGGTGAGAAACCCTGAAAAAGTCGAAAAATAAGAAAATCACACTTGTAGAACCTCCAAAATGGTGAGAAACCCTGAAAAAGTCAAAAAATGAGAAAATCACACTGTAGGACCTGGAATATGGTGAGAAACCCTGAAAGCTCGAAAAATAAGAAAATCAAACTTGTAGTGCCTGCAATATGGTGAGAAACCCTGCAAAAGGCAAAAAATGAGAAAATCACAATATAGGACTTGGAATAAGATGAGAAACCGTGAAAAAGACAAAAAATGACAAAAACACACTGTAGGAGCTGGAATATGGTGAGAAACCCTAAAAAAGTCCAAAAATAAGAAATTCACACTTGTAGGACTTGCAATATGGTGAGAAACCCTGAAAAAGTCGAAAAATGAGAAAATCACACTGTAGGACTGGGAATAAGATGAGACACCATGAAAAAGTCAAAAAATGAGAAAATTTCACTGTAGGACTTGGAATAAGATGAGAAACCCTGAAAAAGTTGAAAAATGAGAAAATCACAATGTAGAAGATGGAATATGGTGAGCAATCCTGAAAAAGTCAAAAAATGAGAAAATCACACTGTAGGACCTGGAATATGGTGAGAAACTCTGAAAAAGTCGAAAAAAGAGAAAATCACACTCTAGGACTTGGAATATGATGAGAAACCCTGAAAAAGTCAAAAAAATGAGAAAATCACACTGTAGTACCTGGAATATGGTGAGCAACCCTGAAAAAGTCTATAAATGACAAAAACACACTGTAGGAGGTGGAATATGGTGAGAAACCCTAAAAAAGTCCAAAAATAAGAAATTCACACTTGTAGGACTTGCAATATGGTGAGAAACCCTGAAAAAGTCGAAAAATGAGAAAATCACGCAGTAGTACCTGGAATATGGTGAGAAACACTGAAAAAGTCTTAAAATGAGAAAATCACACTGTAGGACCTGGAATATGGTGAGAAACTCTGAAAATGTCGAAAAATAAGAAATTCACACTTGTAGGACCTGCAATATGGTAAGAAACCCTGAAAAAGTCAAAAAATGAGAAAATCACACTGTAGGACTTGGAATAAAATGAGAAACCGTGAAATAGACAAAAAATGACAAAAGTACACGGTAGGAGATGGAATATGGAGAGAAACCGTTAAAAAGTAGAAAAATAAGATATACACACTTGTAGGACATGCAATATGGTGAGACACCCTGAAAAACTCTTAAAATGAGAAAATCACACTGTAGTACCTGGAATATGGTGAGAAACCCTGAAAAAGTCCAAAAATAAGAAATTCACACGTGTAGGACCTGCAATATGGTGAGAAACCCTGAAAAAGTCGAAAAATGAGAAAATCACACTGTAGGACTTGGAATAAGATGAGAAACCCTGAAAAAGTTGAAAAATGAGAAAATCACAATGTAGAAGATGGAATATGGTGAGCAAACCTGAAAAAGTCAAAAAATGAGAAAATCACACTGTGGAACCTGGAATATGGTGAGAAACTCTGAAAAAGTCGAAAAATTGGAAAAATCACACTCTAGGACTTGGAATATGATGAGAAACCCTGAAAAAGTCAAAAATGAGAAAATCAGACTGTAGTAGCTGGAATATGGTGAGAAACATTGAAAAAGTCTCAAAATGAGAAAATCACACAGTTGGACCTGCAATATGGTGAGAAACACTGAAACAGTCGAAAAATAAGAAAATCAAACTTGTAGTACCTGCAATATGGTGAGAAACCCTGAAAAATTCCAAAAATGAGAAAATCACACTGTAGGATTTAGAATATGATGGGAAACCGTGAAAAAGTCAAAAAATGAGAAAAATACACTGTAGAAGCTGGAATATGGTGAGTAAACCCTGAAAAAGTCGAAAAATAAGAAAATCACACTTGTAGGACCTCCAATATGGTGAGAAACCCTGAAAAAGTCGAAAAATAAGAAAATCACACTTGTAGAACCTCCAAAATGGTGAGAAACCCTGAAAAAGTCAAAAAATGAGAAAATCACACTGTAGGACCTGGAATATGGTGAGAAACCCTGAAAGCTCGAAAAATAAGAAAATCAAACTTGTAGTACCTGCAATATGGTGAGAAACCCTGCAAAAGGCAAAAAATGAGAAAATCACAATATAGGACTTGGAATAAGATGAGAAACCGTGAAAAAGACAAAAAATGACAAAAACACACTGTAGGAGCTGGAATATGGTGAGAAACCCTAAAAAAGTCCAAAAATAAGAAATTCACACTTGTAGGACTTGCAATATGGTGAGAAACCCTGAAAAAGTCGAAAAATGAGAAAATCACACTGTAGGACTTGGAATAAGATGAGACACCATGAAAAAGTCAGAAAATGAGAAAATTTCACTGTAGGACTTGGAATAAGATGAGAAACCCTGAAAAAGTTGAAAAATGAGAAAATCACAATGTAGAAGATGGAATATGGTGAGCAATCCTGAAAAAGTCAAAAAATGAGAAAATCACACTGTTGAACCTGGAATATGGTGAGAAACTCTGAAAAAGGCGAAAAATTGGAAAAATCACACTCGAGGACTTGGAATATGATGAGAAACCCTGAAAAAGTCAAAAATGAGAAAATCAGACTGTAGTAGCTGGAATATGGTGAGAAACATTGAAAAAGTCTCAAAATGAGAAAATCACACAGTTGGACCTGCAATATGGTGAGAAACACTGAAACAGTCGAAAAATAAGAAAATCAAACTTGTAGTACCTGCAATATGGTGAGAAACCCTAAGAAAATTCCAAAAATGAGAAAATCAAACTGTAGGATTTAGAATATGATGAGAAACCGTGAAAAAGTCAAAAAATGATTAAAATACACTGTAGAAGCTGGAATATGGTGAGTAAACCCTGAAAAAGTCGAAAAATAAGAAAATCACACTTGTAGAACCTCCAATATGGTGAGAAACCCTGAAAAAGTCGAAAAATGAGAAAATCACACTGTAGGACCTGGAATATGTTGAGAAACCCTGAAAAAGTCTTAAAATGAGAAAATCACACTGTAGGACTTGGAATAAGATGAGAAACCCTAAAAAAGTCCAAAAATGAGAAAAATACACTGAAGGAGTTGGAATATGTTGAAAAACCCTGAAAAAGTCTTAAAATGAGAAAATCACACGGTAGGACCTGGAATATGGTGAGAAACTCTGAAAAAGTCGGAAAAGAGAAAATCACACTCTAGGACTTGGAATATGATGAGAAACCCTGAAAAAGTCAAAAAATGAGAAAATCACACTGTAGTACCTGGAATATGGTGAGAAACCCTTAAAAAGTCTAAAAATGAGAAAATCAAACAGTAGGACCTGGAATATGGTGAGAAACCCTGAAAGATCGAAAAATAAGAAAATCAAACTTGAAGTACCTGCAATATGGTGAGAAACCCTGAAAAAGTCAAAAAATGAGAAAATCGCAATATAGGACTTGGAATAAGATGAGAAACCGTGAAAAAGACAAAAAATGACAAAAACACACTGTAGGAGCTGGAATATGGTGAGAAATCCTGAAAAAGTCCAAAAATAAGAAATTCACACTTGTAGGACCTGGAATAATGTGAGAAACCCTGAAAAAGTCGAAAAATGAGAAAATCACACTGTAGGACTTGGAATAAGATGAGAAACCGTGAAAAAGAAAAAAAAATGACAAAAACACACTGTAGGAGCTGGAATATTGTGAGAAACCCTGAAAAAGTTCAAAAATAAGAAATACACACTTATAGGATATGCAATATGGTGAGAGACCCTGAAAAAGTCTTAATATTAGAAAATCACACTGTAGGACTTGGGATATGGTGAGAAACCCTGAAAAACATGAAAAATTAGAAAATCAAACTGTAGGACCCGGAATATGCTGAGAATCCCTGAAAAATTCGAAAAATGCAAAAATCACACTATAGGACTTGGAATATGATGAGAAACCCTGAAAAAGTCCAAAAATAAGAAATTCACACTTGTAGGACCTGCAATATAGTGAGAAACCCTGAAACAGTCGAAAAATGAGAAAATCACACTGTAGAAGATCGAGTATGGTGAGCAACCCTGAAAAATTCAAAAAATTAGAAAAATCACACTGTAGAACCTGGAATATGTTGAGAAACTCTGAAAAAGTCAAAAAATTAGAAAAATCAGACTGTAGGGCTTGGAATATGATGAGAAACCCTGAAAAAGACGAAAAATGAGAAAAATCACACAATAGGATCTGCAGTATGGTGAGAAACACTGAAACAGTCGAAAAATAAGAAAATCAAACTTGTAGTACCTGCAATATGGTGAGAAACCCTGAAAAATTCCAAAAATGAGAAAATCACACTGTAGGATTTGGAATATGATGAGAAACCGTGAAAAAGTCAAAAAATGAGAATAATACACTGTAGGAGCTGGAATATGATGAGAAACCCTGAAAGAGTCGAAAAATAAGAAAACCACACTTGTAGGACCTCCAATATGGTGAAAAACCCTGAAAAAGTCGAAAAATGAGAAAATCACAGTGTAGGACCTGGAATATGGTGAGAAACCCTGAAAAAGTCGAAAAATGAGAAAATCACGCAGTAGGTCCTGAAATTTGGTCAGAAACACTGAAAAAGTGTAAAATAATAAAATCACACTGTAGTACCTGGAATATGGTGAGAAACCCTGAAAAAGTCTTAAAATGAGAAAATCACACTTTAGGACATGGAATATGGTGAGAAACCTTGAAAAAGTCAAAAATGAGAAAAATCAAACTGTAGTAAAAGGAATATGGTGATAAAATCTGAAAAAGTTGAAAAATTAGAAAAATCACACTCTAGGACTTGGAATAAGATGAGAAACCCTGAAAAAGTCAAAAAATGAGAAAATCACACTGTAGGACTTGGAATATGATGAGAAACCCTGAAAAAGTCAAAAAATGAGAAAATCACACTGTAGGACTTGGAATAAAATAAGAAACCGTGAAAAAGACAAAAAATGACAAAAGTACACGGTAGGAGATGGAATATGGAGAGAAACCGTTAAAAAGTAGAAAAATAAGATATACACACTTGTAGGACATGCAATATTGTGAGAGACCATGAAAAAGTCTTAAAATGAGAAAATCACACTGTAGTACCTGGAATATGGTGAGAAACCATGAAAAAGTCCAAAAATAAGAAATTCACACGTGTAGGACCTGCAATATGGTGAGAAACCCTGAAAAAGTCGAAAAATGAGAAAATCACACTGTAGGACTTGGAATAAGATGAGACAACCTGAAAAAGTCAGAAAATGAGAAAATTTCACTGTAGGACTTGGAATAAGATGAGAAACCCTGAAAAAGTTGAAAAATGAGAAAATCACAATGTAGAAGATGGAATATGGTGAGCAATCCTGAAAAAGTCAAAAAATGAGAAAATCACACTGTGGAACCTGGAATATGGTGAGAAACTCTGAAAAAGTCGAAAAATTGGAAAAATCACACTCTAGGACTTGGAATATGATGAGAAACCCTGAAAAAGTCAAAAATGAGAAAATCAGACTGTAGTAGCTGGAATATGGTGAGAAACATTGAAAAAGTCTCAAAATGAGAAAATCACACAGTTGGACCTGCAATATGGTGAGAAACACTGAAACAGTCGAAAAATAAGAAAATCAAACTTGTAGTACCTGCAATATGGTGAGAAACCCCTGAAAAATTCCAAAAATGAGAAATTCACACTGTAGGATTTAGAATATGATGAGAAACCGTGAAAAAGTCAAAAAATGATTAAAATACACTGTAGAAGCTGGAATATGGTGAGTAAACCCTGAAAAAGTCGAAAAATAAGAAAATCACACTTGTAGAACCTCCAATATGGTGAGAAACCCTGAAAAAGTTGAAAAATAAGAAAATCACACTTGTAGAACCTCCAATATGGTGAGAAACCCTGAAAAAGTCTAAAAATGAGAAAATCACACTGTAGGACCTGGAATATGGTGAGAAACCCTGAAAGATCGAAAAATAAGAAAATCAAACTTGTAGTACCTGCAATATGGTGAGAAACCCTGCAAAAGGCAAAAAATGAGAAAATCACAATATAGGACTTGGAATAAGATGAGAAACCGTGAAAAAGACAAAAAATGACAAAAACACACTGTAGGAGCTGGAATATGGTGAGAAACCCTAAAAAAGTCCAAAAATAAGAAATTCACACTTGTAGGACTTGCAATATGGTGAGAAACCCTGAAAAAGTCGAAAAATGAGAAAATCACGCAGTAGTACCTGGAATATGGTGAGAAACACTGAAAAATTCATACTTGTAGGACCTGCAATATGGTGAGGGCTCAACAATTAACAGCATTGTCTCCTCTTCCAGAGAACCTGGGATCAACTATCAGCCACTATATGGTGGCCCATCTCCAGTTCCCCGGGATCAGACAGACAGACAGACAGAGTTAAGGAACGCAGGCCTGCCTGGACTTTCTTTTTTTCTTATCATTTTTAAAAAATGATTATTTATTTATTTATTTATTTATTAGATATAAGTACATGGTAGCAGTCTTCAGACACTCCAGAAGACGGTGTTAGATTCTGGACAATCTAAATCCCTCTTATGGTCTGCATACAGGTACATAAACACAGCCTCACATATACTTCTAAAAATTTAAAGATGGGTGGGGCCACTTTACTGCTCAAAAATTAACAGCATTGTCTCCTCTTCCAGAGAACCTGGGTTCAACTACCAACAACTATATGGTGGCCCATCTCCAGTTCCAGGGGATCAGACAGACAGACAGACATACAGACAGATAGAGATAAGGATGGCAGGCTTGCCTGGTCTTTCTTTCTTTCTTATCCTTTTTAAGAAATGTTTATTTATTTATTAATGTATATTAGATATAAGTACACTGTAGCTGTCTTCAGACACTGAGGAAGAGGGTGTCAGATTCTGGAGAATCTAAATCCCTCTTATGGACTGCAAATGATGTACATAAGCACAGACTCACAATTACTTCCAAAAAATTTAAAGATGTGTGGGGCCACTGAAAGGGCTCAACAATTAACAGCATTGTCTCCTCTTCCAGAGAACCTGGGATCAACTACCAGCAACTATATAATGGCCCATCTCCAGTTCCAGGGGTTCAGACAGACAGACAGACAGACAGACTAGAATGGCAGGCCTGTCTGGTTTTTCATTCTTTCTTATCCTTTTTAAAACATCTTTCTTTCTTTCTTTCTTTCTTTCTTTCTTTCTTTCTTTCTTTCTTTCTTTCTTTCTTTCTTTCTTTCTTTCTTTCTTTCTTAGATATAAGTACACTGTAGATGTCTTCAGACACTCCAGAAGAGGGTATCAGTTTCTGGAGAATCTAAATCCCTCTTATGGTCTGCATACAATGTACATAAACACAGCCTCACATATACTTCTAAAAATTTAAAGATGGGTGGGGCCACTGAAAGGGCTCAACAATTAACAGCATTGTCTCCTCTTCCAGAGAACTTGGGATCAACTACCAGCAACTATATGGTGGCCCATCTCTAGTTCCAGGGGATCAGACAGACAGACTGACAGACAGAGATAAGGATGGCAGGCCTACCTGGTCTTTCTTTCCTTCTTATCCTTTTAAAAAAATGTTTATTTATTTATTTATGTATGTATTTATTAGATATAAGTACACAGTAGCTGTCTTCAGACACTCCAGAAGAGGGTGTCAGATTACGGAGAATCTAAATCCCTCTTATGGTCTGCATATGATGTATATAAACACAGCCTCACATATACTTCTAAAAATTTAAAGATGGGTGGGGCCACTTAAAGGGCTCAACAAATACCAGCATTGTCTCCTCTTCCAGAGAACCTGGGATCAACTACCAGCAAAAATATGGTGGCGCATCTCCAGTTTCAGGGGATCAGATAGACAGATAGACAAACAGACAAGGAAGGCAGGCCTGCTTGGTTTTTATTTCTTTCTTATCCTTTTTAAAACATGTTTATTTATTTATTTATGTATTTATTAGATATAAGTACACTCTAGCTGTCTTCAGACACTCCAGAAGAGGGTGTCAGATTCTGAAAAATCTAAATCCCTCTTATGGTCTGCATATGATGTACATAAACACAGCCTCACAAATTCTTCTAAATATTTAAAGATGGGTGAGGCCACTGAAAGGGCTCAAAAATTAACAGCATTGTCTCCTCTTGCAGAGAAACTGGGATCAACTACCAGCAACTATATGGTGGCCCATCTCCAGTTCCAGGGTAACAGACAGACAGACAGATAGACAGAGATAAGGATGGCAGGCCTGCCTGGTCTTTCTTTCTTTCTTTCTTATCCTTTTTAAAAAATGTTTATTTATTTATTTATTTATTTATTTATTTATTTATTTATTTATTAGATATAAGTACACTGTAGTTGTCTTCAGTCACTCCAGAAGAGGGTGTCAGATTCTGGAGAATATAAATCCCTCTTATGGTCTGCATATGATGTACATAAACACAGCCTCACATATAGTTCTAAAAATTTAAAGATGGGTGGGGCCCCAGAAAGGGCTCAATAATTAACAGCATTGACTCCTCTTCCAGAGAACCTGGGATCAACAATGAGCAACTATATGGTGGCCCATCTTTCGTTCCAGTGGATCAGACAGACAGACAGACAGACAGAGATAAGGATGGCAGGCCTGCCTGGTCTTTCTTTTTTTCTTATCCTTTTTAAAAAATGTTTATTTATTTATGTATGTATATATTTATTTATTTATTTATGTATTTATTAGATATAAGTACAATGTAGCTGTCTTCAGACACTCCAGAAGAGGGTGTCAGATTCTGGAGAATCTAAATCCCTCGTATGGTCTGCATATGATGTACATAAACACAGCCTCACATATACTTCTAAAAATTTAAAGATGGGTAGGGCTACTGAAAGGGCTCAACAACTAACAGCATTGTCTCCTCTTCCAGAGTACCTGGGATCAACTACCAGCAACTATATGGTGGCCCATCTCCAGTTCCAGGGGATCTGACAGATAGAGAGACAGACAGACAGACAGACAAAGATAAGGATGGCAGGCCTGCCTGGTCTTTCTTTCTTTCTTATCCTTTTTAAAAATGTTTATTAATTTATGTATGTATTTATTAGATAAAAGTACACGGTAGCTGTCTTCAAACACTCCCGAAGAGGGTGTCAGATTCTGGAGAATCTATATCCCTCTTATGATCTGCATATGATGTACATAAACACAGCCTCACATATACCTCTAAAAACTTAAAGATGGGTGGGGCCACTGAAAGGGCTCAACAATTAACAGCATTGTCTCCTCTTCCAGAGAACCTGGGATCAACTACCAGCAATTATATGGTGGCCCATCTCCAGTTCCGGGGATCAGACAGACAGACAGACAGACAAGGATGGCAGGCCTGCCTGGTCTCTCTTTCTTTATTATCCTTTTTAAAAAAATGTTTATTTGTTTATTTATGAATTTATTAGATATAATTACACTGTAGCTGTCTTCAGACACTCCAGTAGAGGGTGTCAGATTCTGGAGAATCTAAATCCTTGTTATGGTCTGCATATGATATACATAAACAGAGACTCATATATACTTCTAAAAATTTAAAGATGGGTGGGACCACTGAAAGGGCTCAACAATTAACAGCATTATCTCCTCTCCAGAGAACCTGGGATCAACTATCATCAACTATATGGTGGCCCATTTCCAGTTCCAGGGGATCAGACAGACAGACAGAGAAATAAACAAGGATAAGGATGGCATGCCTGCCTGGTCTTTCTTTCTTTCTTATCCATTTTAAAAAATGTTTATTTATTTATTTATTTATTTATTTATTTATTTATTTATTTATTTATGTATTTTTTAGATATAAGTACACTGTAGCTGTCTTCAGACACTCCAGTAGAGGGTGTCAGATTCTGGAGAATCTAAATCCCTCTTATGGTCTGCATATGATGTACATAAATACAGCCTCACATATACTTCTAAAAATTTAAAGATGGGTGGGGCCACTGAAAGGGCTCAATAATTAAGAGCATTGTCTCCTCTTCCAGAGAACCTGGGATCAACTACAAGCAACTATATGGTTGCCCATCTCCAGTTCCAGGGTATCAGACAGAGAGACAGACAGACAGACAGAGATAAGGATGGAAGGCCTGCCTGGTCTTTCTTTCTTTCTTATCCTTTTTAAAAAATGTTTATTTATTTATTTATTTATTTATGTATTTATTAGATATAATTACACTGTAGCTATCTTCAGACACTCCAGAAGAGGGTGTCATATTCTGGAGAATCTAAATCCCTCTTATTGTCTGCATATGATGTACATAAACACAGCCTCACATACACCTCTAAAAATTTAAAGATGAGTGGGGCCACTGAAAGGGCTCAACAATTAACAGCATTGTCTCCTCTTCCAGAGAACCTGGGATCAACTACCAGCAACTATATGGTGGCCCATCTCCAGTTCCAGGAGATCAGAAAGACAGACAGACAGACAGAGAAAAGGATGGCAGGCCCTGCCTGGTCTTTCTTTTTTTCTTATCATTTTTTTTAAATATTTATTTATTTATTTATTTATTTATTTATTTATTTATTTATTAGACATAAGTACACTGTAGCTGTCTTCAGACACTCCAGAAGAGGGTGTCAGATTCTGGAGAATCTAAATCCCTCTTATAGTCTGCCTATGTTGTACATAAACACAGCCTCACATACACTTCTAAAAATTTAAAGATGAGTGGGGCCACTGAAAGGGCTCAACAATTAACAGCATTGTCTCCTCTTCCAGAGAACCTGGGATCAACTACCAGCAACTATATTGTGGCCCATCTCCAGTTCCTTGAGATCAGACAGACAGACAGACAGACAGAGATAAGGATGGCAGGCCGGCCTGGTCTTTCATTTTTTCTTATCCTTTTAAAAAATGTTTATTTATTTATTTATTTATTCATTTATTAGATATAAGTACCCTGTAGCTGCCTTCAGATACTCCAGAAGAGGGTGTCAGATTCTGGAGAATATAAATCCCTCTTATGGTCTGCATATGATGTACATAAACAAAGCCTCACATATACTTCTAAAAATTTAAAGATGGGTGGGGCCACTGAAGGGCTCAACAATTAACAGCATTGTCTCCTCTTACAGAGAACCTGGGATCAACTACCAGCAAAAATATGGTGGCCCATCTCCAGTTTCAGGGGATCAGACAGACAGACAGACAAACAGACAAAGATGGCAGGCCTGCCTGGTTGTTCTTTCTTTCTTATCCTTTTTGAAAAAATGTTTATTTATTTATTTATGTATTTATTAGATATAAGTACACTGTAGAGGTCTTCAGACACTCCAGAAGAGGTTGTCAGATTCTGGAGAATCTAAATCCCTCTTATGGTCTGCATATGATGTACATAA
Source organism: Mus caroli (assembly GCF_978045245.1). Classification (NCBI taxonomy): domain Eukaryota; kingdom Metazoa; phylum Chordata; class Mammalia; order Rodentia; family Muridae; genus Mus; species Mus caroli. Next base: position 43,817 of record NW_028227436.1, on the reverse strand, counting down.
ACACAGACTCACATTTACTTCCAAAAATTTAAAGATGGGTGGGGCCACTGAAAGGGCTCAACAATTAACAGCATTGTCTCCTCTTCCAGAGAACCTGAGATCAACTACCAGCAACTATATGGTGGCCCATTTCCAGGTCCAGGGAATCAGAAAGACAGATAGACAGACAGACAGAGATAAGGATGGCAGGCCTGCCTGGTATTTCTTTTTTTCTTATCAATTTTAAAAAAAGTTTATTTATTCATTTATTTATTTATTTATTTATTTATTTATTTATTTATTTATTTATTTATTTATTAGAATAAGTACACTGTAGCTGTCTTCAGACACTCCAAAAGAGGGTGTCAGATTCTGGAGAATCTAAATCCCTCTTATAGTCTGCCTATGATGTACATAAACACAGCCTCACATACACTTCTAAAAATTTAAAGATGAGTGGGGCCACTGAAAGGGCTCAACAATTAACAGCATTGTCTCCTCTTCCAGAGAACCTGGGATCAACTATCAGCCACTATATGGTGGCCCATCTCCAGTTCCAGGGTATCAGACAGACAGACAGATAGACAGAGATAAGGATGGCAGGCCTGCCTGGTCTTTCTTTCTTTCTTTCTTATCCATTTTTAAAAATGTTTATTTATTTATTTATTTATTTATTTATTTATTTATTTATTTATTAGATATAAGTACACTGTAGTTGTCTTCAGTCACTCCAGAAGAGGGTGTCAGATTCTGGAGAATATAAATCCCTCTTATGGTCTGCATATGATGTACATAAACACAGCGTCACATATAGTTCTAAAAATTTAAAGATGGGTGGGGCCCCAGAAAGGGCTCAACAATTAACAGCATTGACTCCTCTTCCAGAGAACCTGGGATCAACAATGAGCAACTATATGGTGGCCCATCTTTCGTTCCAGTGGATCAGACAGACAGACAGACAGACAGAGATAAGGATGGCAGGCCTGCCTGGTCTTTCTTTTTTTCTTATCCTTTTTAAAAAATGTTTATTTATTTATGTATGTATATATTTATTTATTTATTTATTTATGTATTTATTAGATATAAGTACAATGTAGCTGTCTTCAAACACTCCAGAAGAGGGTGTCAGATTCTGGAGAATCTAAATCCCTCGTATGGTTTGCATATGATGTACATAAACACAGCCTCACATATACCTCTAAAAACTTAAAGATGGGTAGGGCCACTGAAAGGGCTCAACAACTAACAGTATTGTCTCCTCTTCCAGAGAACCTGGGATCAACTACCAGCAATTATATGGTGGCCCATCTCCAGTTCCAGGGGATCTGACAGATAGAGAGACAGACAGACAGACAGACAGACAAGGATGGCAGGCCTGCCTGGTCTCTCTTTCTTTATTATCCTTTTTAAAAAATGTTTATTTGTTTATTTATGAATTTATTAGATATAATTACACTGTAGCTGTCTTCAAACACTCCCGAAGAGGGTGTCAGATTCTGGAGAATCTATATCCCTCTTATGATCTGCATATGATGTACATAAACACAGCCTCACATATACCTCTAAAAACTTAAAGATGGGTGGGGCCACTGAAAGGGCTCAACAATTAACAGCATTTTCTCCTCTTCCAGAGAACCTTGGATCAACTACCAGCAATTATATGGTGGCCCATCTCCAGTTCCGGGGATCAGACAGACAGACAGACAGACAAGGATGGCAGGCCTGCCTGGTCTCTCTTTCTTTATTATCCTTTTTAAAAAATGTTTATTTGTTTATTTATGAATTTATTAGATATAATTACACTGTAGCTGTCTTCAGACACTCCAGTAGAGGGTGTCAGATTCTGGAGAATCTAAATCCTTGTTATGGTCTGCATATGATATACATAAACAGAGACTCACATATACTTCTAAAAATTTAAAGATGGGTGGGACCACTGAAAGGGCTCAACAATTAACAGCATTATCTCCTCTCCAGAGAACCTGGGATCAACTACCATCAACTATATTGTGGCCCATCTCCAGTTCCAGGGGATCAGACAGACAGACAGAGAAACAGACAAGGATAAGGATGGCATGCCTGCCTGGTCTTTCTTTCTTTCTTATCCATTTTTAAAAATGTTTATTTATTTATTTATTTATTTATTTATTTATTTATTTATTTATTTATTTATGTATTTATTAGATATAAGTATACTGTAGCTGTCTTCAGACACTCCAGAATAGGGTGTCAGATTCTGGAGAATCTAAATCCCTCTTATGGTCTGCATATGATGTACATAAACACAGCCTCACATATACTTCTAAAAATTTAAAGATGGGTAGGACCACTGAAAGGGCTCAACAATTAACATCATTGTCTCCTCTTCCAGAGAACCTGGGATCAACTACCAGCAACTATATGGTGGCCCATCAGCAGTTCCAGGGGATCAGACAGACAGACAGACAGACAGAGATAAGGATGGCAGGCCTGCCTGGTCTTTCTTTCTTTCTTATCCTTTAAAAAATGTTTATTTATTTATGTATTTATTATATATAAGTACACTGTAGCTGTCTACAGACACTCCAGAAGAGTGTGTTAGATTCTAGAGAATCTAAATCCCTCTTATGGTCTGTGTATGATGTACATAAACACAGCCTCACATATACTGAGCTGAGGTGTCACAGGCCAACTGCTGGAATTTCTGAGTACCACCTAGAGAGAGAAAACCTATGCTGTGGTTGTTTAATTTATGTATTTTATTATTTCTATTTGTTGTTTTGTTTTGTTTTATTTGTTTTTAGAGAAGGCCTCAGTCTGTAGCTCTGGCTGACCAAGGACTGCCTACCTGTGTTAATTAGGGTTTCACAGCTGAGAACAGACACCAAGAGCAAGGTAAGGTTTAGAAAACCCGACCTTCAGTGGTGGCTCAAGTTCTTAATGAGAGCACTCTGTAGGCAGAGGCAGTAAGTTTCTGAGTTCGAGGCCACCCTGGTGAAAGACAGGGTTAGGCAGGGCTAGGGTAGGCTATAGGGTAGGCTATAGGGTAGGCTATAGGGTAGGCTATAGGGTAGGCTAGGGGAAAGAAAGAAAGAAAGAAAGAAAGAAAGAAAGAAAGAAAGAAAGAAAAGAAAGAAAGAAAGAAAGAAAAGAAAGAAAGAAAGAAAAGAAAGAAAGAAAGAAAAGAAAGAAAGAAAGAAAAGAAAGAAAGAAAGAAAAGAAAGAAAGAAAGAAAAGAAAGAAAGAAAGAAAGAAAGAAAGAAAGAAAGAAAAGAAAAAGGTTTTATAAAAAGTGTTAAAGTTTTTAAAAATTAAAAAAAAAATACCAGATCACCATCACACAGCATTGGCTGTCTTCAGGTGTATCCTTTCAGCCTCCAAAACAAAAAGCAATGGCTGGCTGTCTTCAGGTGTATCCTATTCTCCAGTCTTATTTCCAACCTAAGAGCTGGGCTGAGCTGCCTCATTATGTAATTGCAAACCTTCCTTGGTTTGTCTTTTCCATTTCTAAGACTAACAGGCCTTTTTCTATTTAGAGAATATGCTCATGACTGTACTTTAGATATAGTAAATATAACTGTTGCTTATAAAACTTGTTTTCTAGGAATTTTTAAAGGGCAATGGCAGAGTTTATTTTTTAAAAATATTTTGCATTTATTTATTTGTGTGAGTGATGAAGCTCAGGTCTTCAAACTCGTCAGGAGGTATGATTACCTCCCCTCTCTCTCAACCCCTCTCTCTCCTCTCTCAATGATTGTGTAAGAATGTTTTGCATGTGTATGCTGTGCCCACAGACTCCAGAACAGAATATTAGATCCCCTGGAACTGGAGATGGGCCACCATATATAATACTGGTAATTGAGCCCAGGTTCTCTGGAAGAGGAGACAATGCTCTTAATTGTTGAGCCCTCTCTGTAGCCACATCTTTCTTTCTTTTTTTTTTTTGAGTATATGTGAGGCTGTGTTTATATACATCATATGCAGACAATAAGAATGATTTAGATTCTTCAGAATCTGACACCCTCTTCTGGACTGTCTGAAGATAGCTACAGCATACTTAAATATAATAAATAAATAAATCTTTAAAAAGAAAAGGAAAAGTAAAAAAGAAAGAACAGGCCTGCCATATGCATGTTCATAGAGGAAAATGGAAGAGACCCCAATCTAACCTCAGCAGGGTGCTTCCTTCTGGATGGTAGCTCACAGTTTCATCCCAGCAAGACAGGCAAATCACTGAGTTCAAGGACAGTAAGGTTCAGGACAGCCAAGGTTAGGAAGGAAAAGGGTCTATGTTGAGAATACAAACCTACAAAACAACAACTAGGAAAAAGAAGTGACAGTGTAACTTGGGGTAGGGTACCAACAAGAGAAAGCTTTCTGTTACCACTTACAAACACCAGTAGCCTTGCACCCTTCTGCCCAGGTCCCTGCCTTCCTTTCTAGGAATTCTAAGGATGCCAGGGTGTGGGGGAATCCAGATTAACTTTTTAATAACAAAGACTTGGTCTTTGATGTCTATAGGAAGCCCTTCTCAGTGCCTTTAACTACCACTGAACTTTCAGGGCTGTGACTCAACTGTAACAAGGAACAGAGCTAAGAACCTGCAGCCTTTGAAAACAACTATTTTTTTAAAGTGGGGGACACAAATCAGCAGTAGAACCCCTCAGGTTCAGCCATAATACTTGTTAGGGAAACAGCCTCAATGTCCGGAGCTGAGGTCTCATGGGTGAACTGCTTCAAACTCTGAGTATCATTGAAAGAAAGAAAAGATATCATGTGGTTTCTTAATTTATTTATTTTATTATTTCTATTTTTTTTGTTTTCTTTTGTTTTGTTTTAGAAAAGGCCTCAGTCTGTAGCTATGGCTGACCTAGGACAGACTACATGTGTTAATTAGGGTTTCACAGCTGAGAAACAGACCATACCTATGTAAGACTTAGAAAACCCAACAGTCAGTGGTGGCTCGAGCTCTTAATGAGAGCACTCTGGAGGCAGAGGCAGTCAGATTCTGAGTTCGAGGCCAGCCTGGTTAAAGACAGGGATAGGCAGGGATAGGCAAGGCAGGGCTGGGCTAGGCTAGGCTAGGCAAGGGGCTGGGCTAGGCAAGGCAAGGGGCTAGGCTAGGCAACGCAAGGGGCTAGGCAAGACAGACAGACAGAGAGAAAGACAGACAAGGATGGAAGCCTGCCTGGTTTTTCTTTCTTTCTTATCCCTTTTAAAAAATGTATATTTATTTATTTATTTATTTATTTATTTATTTATTTATTTATGTATTTATTAGATATAAGTACACTGTAGCTGTCTTCAGACACTCCAGAAGAGGGTTTCAGATTCTGGAGAATCTATATCCCTCTTATGGTCTGCATATGATGTACATAAACACAGCCTCACATATACTTCTAAAAATTTAAAGATGGGTAGGACCACTGAAAGGGCTCAACAATTAACAGCATTGTCTCCTCTTCCAGAGAACCTGGGATCAACTACCAGCAACTATATGGTGGCCCATCTCCAGTTCCAGGGGATCAGACAGACAGACAGAGATACAGACAGATAGAGTTAAGGATGGCAGGCCTACCTGGTCTTTCATTCTTTCTTATCCTTTTAAAAAATGTTTATTTATTTATTTATTTATTTATTTATTTATTTATTTATTTATTTATTCGATATAAGTACACTGTAGCTGTCTTCAGACACTCCAGAAGAGGGTGTCAGATTCTGGAGAATCTAAATCCCTCTTATGGTCTGCATATGATGTACATGAACACAGCCTCACATATACTTATAAAAATTTAAAGATGGGTGGGGCCACTGAAAGGGCTCAAAAATTAACAGCATTGTCTCCTCTTCCAGAGAACCTGGGATCAACTACCAGCAACTATATGGTGGCCCATCTCCAGTTCCAGGCGATCAGACAGACAGACAGACATACAGACAAGGATGGCAGGCCTTCTGGTTTTTATTTCTTTCTTATCCGTTTAAAAAGGTTTATTTATTTATTTATGAATTTATTATATATAAGTACACTGTAGCTGTCTTCAGACACTCAGGAAGAGGGTGTCAGATTTTGGAGAATCTAAGTCCCTCTTATGATATGCATATGATGTACATAAAAACAGCTTCACATTTATTTCTAAAAATTTAAAGATGGGTGGGGCCACTGTGAGGGCTCAACAATTAACAGCATTGTCTCCTCTTCCAGAGAACCTGGGATCAACTACCAGCAACTATATGGAAGCCCATCTCCAGATCCAGGGGATCAGAGAGACAGACAGACAGACAGACAGACAAGGATGGCAGGCCTGCCTGGTTTTTCTTTCTTTCTTATCCTTTTTAAAACATGTTTATTTATTTATTTATGTATTTATTAGATATAAGTACACTGTAGCTGTCTTCAGACACTCCAGAAGAGGGTATCAGATTCTGGAGAATATAAATCCCTCTTATGGTCTACATACAATGTACATAAACACAGCCTCACATATACTTCTAAAAATTTTTAGATGTGTGGGGCCACTGAAAGGGCTCAACAATTAACAGCATTGTCTCCTCTTCCAGAGAACCTGGGATCAACTACCAGCAACTATATGGTGGCCCATCTCTAGTTCCAGGGGATCAGACAGACAGACTGACAGACAGAGATAAGGATGGCAGGCCTACCTGGTCTTTCTTTCCTTCTTATCCTTTTAAAAAAATGTTTATTTATTTATTTATGTATGTATTTATTAGATATAAGTACACAGTAGCTGTCTTCAGACACTCCAGAAGAGGGTGTCAGATTACGGAGAATCTAAATCCCTCTTATGGTCTGCATATGATGTATATAAACACAGCCTCACATATACTTCTAAAAATTTAAAGATGGGTGGGGCCACTTAAAGGGCTCAACAAATACCAGCATTGTCTCCTCTTCCAGAGAACCTGGGATCAACTACCAGCAATAATATGGTGGCCCATCTCCAGTTTCAGGGTATCAGATAGACAGATAGACAAACAGACAAGGAAGGCAGGCCTGCTTGGTTTTTATTTCTTTCTTATCCTTTTTAAAACATGTTTATTTATTTATTTATGTATTTATTAGATATAAGTACACTCTAGCTGTCTTCAGACACTCCAGAAGAGGGTGTCAGATTCTGAAAAATCTAAATCCCTCTTATGGTCTGCATATGATGTACATAAACACAGCCTCACAAATTCTTCTAAAAATTTAAAGATGGGTGGGGCCACTGAAAGGGCTCAAAAATTAACAGCATTGTCTCCTCTTGCAGAGAAACTGGGATCAACTACCAGCAACTATATGGTGGCCCATCTCCAGTTCCAGGGTATCAGACAGACAGACAGATAGACAGAGATAAGGATGGCAGGCCTGCCTGGTCTTTCTTTCTTTCTTTCTTATCCATTTTTAAAAATGTTTATTTATTTATTTATTTATTTATTTATTTATTTATTTATTAGATATAAGTTCACTGTAGTTGTCTTCAGTCACTCCAGAAGAGGGTGTCAGATTCTGGAGCATATAAATCCCTCTTATGGTCTGCATATGATGTACATAAACACAGCGTCACATATAGTTCTAAAAATTTAAAGATGGGTGGGGCCCCAGAAAGGGCTCAACAATTAACAGCATTGACTCCTCTTCCAGAGAACCTGGGATCAACAATGAGCAACTATATGGTGGCCCATCTTTCGTTCCAGTGGATCAGACAGACAGACAGACAGACAGAGATAAGGATGGCAGGCCTGCCTGGTCTTTCTTTTTTTCTTATCCTTTTTAAAAAATGTTTATTTATTTATGTATGTATATATTTATTTATTTATTTATGTATTTATTAGATATAAGTACAATGTAGCTGTCTTCAGACACTCCAGAAGAGGGTGTCAGATTCTGGAGAATCTAAATCCCTCGTATGGTCTGCATATGATGTACATAAACACAGCCTCACATATACCTCTAAAAACTTAAAGATGGGTGGGGCCACTGAAAGGGCTCAACAACTAACAGTATTGTCTCCTCTTCCAGAGAACCTGGGATCAACTACCAGCAATTATATGGTGGCCCATCTCCAGTTCCAGGGGATCTGACAGATAGAGAGACAGACAGACAGACAGACAGACAAGGATGGCAGGCCTGCCTGGTCTCTCTTTCTTTATTATCCTTTTTAAAAAATGTTTATTTGTTTATTTATGAATTTATTAGATATAATTACACTGTAGCTGTCTTCAAACACTCCCGAAGAGGGTGTCAGATTCTGGAGAATCTATATCCCTCTTATGATCTGCATATGATGTACATAAACACAGCCTCACATATACCTCTAAAAACTTAAAGATGGGTGGGGCCACTGAAAGGCCTCAACAATTAACAGCATTGTCTCCTCTTCCAGAGAACCTGGGATCAACTACCAGCAATTATATGGTGGCCCATCTCCAGTTCCGGGGATCAGACAGACAGAAAGACAGACAAGGATGGCAGGCCTGCCTGGTCTCTCTTTCTTTATTATCCTTTTTAAAAAATGTTTATTTGTTTATTTATGAATTTATTAGATATAATTACACTGTAGCTGTCTTCAGACACTCCAGTAGAGGGTGTCAGATTCTGGAGAATCTAAATCCTTGTTATGGTCTGCATATGATATACATAAATAGAGACTCACATATACTTCTAAAAATTTAAAGATGGGTGGGACCACTGAAAGGGCTCAACAATTAACAGCATTATCTCCTCTCCAGAGAACCTGGGATCAACTACCATCAACTATATGGTGGCCCATCTCCAGTTCCAGGGGATCAGACAGACAGACAGAGAAACAGACAAGGATAAGGATGGCATGCCTGCCTGGTCTTTCTTTCTTCCTTATCCATTTTTAAAAATGTTTATTTATTTATTTATTTATTTATTTATTTATTTATTTATTTATGTATTTATTAGATATAAGTATACTGTAGCTGTCTTCAGACACTCCAGAATAGGGAGTCAGATTCTGGAGAATCTAAATCCCTCTTATGGTCTGCATATGATGTACATAAACACAGCCTCACATATACTTCTAAAAATTTAAAGATGGGTAGGACCACTGAAAGGGCTCAACAATTAACATCATTGTCTCCTCTTCCAGAGAACCTGGGATCAACTACCAGAAACTATAGGGAAGCACATCTCCAGATCCAGGGGATCAGAGAGACAGACAGACAGACAGACAGACAGACAAGGATGGCAGGCCTGCCTGGTTTTTCTTTCTTTCTTATCCTTTTTAAAACATGTTTATTTATTTATTTATGTATTTATTAGATATAAGTACACTGTAGCTGTCTTCAGACACTCCAGAAGAGGGTATCAGATTCTGGAGAATATAAATCCCTCTTATGGTCTACATACAATGTACATAAACACAGCCTCACATATACTTCTAAAAATTTAAAGATGTGTGGGGCCACTGAAAGGGCTCAACAATTAATAGCATTGTCTCCTCTTCCAGAGAACCTGGGATTAAACTACCAGCAACTATGTGGTGGCCCATCTCCAGTTCCAGGGGATCAGACAGACAGACAGACAGACAGACAGACAGAGATAAGGATGGCAGGCCTGCTAGTCTTTCTTTTTTTCTTATCCTTTTTAAAAAATGTTTATTTATTTATTTATTTATTTATTTATTTATTTATTTATTTATTTATTTATTAGATATAAGTACACTGTAACTGTCTTCAGACACTCCAGAAGAGGGTATCAGATTCTGGAGAATCTAAATACCTCTTATGGTCTGCATATGATGTACATAACACAGCCTCACATATATTTCTAAATATTTAAAGATGTGTGGGGCCACTAAATGGCTCAACAATTAACAGCATTGTCTCCTCTTCCAGAGAACCTGGATCAACTACCAGCAACTATATGGTGGCCCATCTCCAGTTCCAGGGAATCAGACAGACAGACAGACAGACAGATATAAGGATGGAAGGCCTGCCTGGATTTTCTTTCTTTATTATCCTTATTTAAAAATGTTTATTTGTTTATTTATGTATTTATTAGACATAAGTACACTTTAGCTGTCTTCAGACACTCCAGAAGAGGGTGTCATATGCTGGAGAATCTAAATCCCTCTTATGGTCTGCATTTGATGTACATAAACATAGCCTCACATATACTTCTAAAAATTTAAAGATGGGTGGGGCCACTGAAAGGGCTCATCAATTAACAGCATTGTCTCCTTTTCCAGAGAACCTGGGATCAACTACCAGCAACTATATGGTGTCCCATCTCCAGTTACAGGGGATCAGACAGACAGACAGACAGACAGAAAGTGATAAGGATGGCAGGCCTGCATGGTCTTTCTTTCTTTCTTCTCCGTTTAAAAAAAATGTTTATTTATTTATTTTTATTTATTTATTTATTTATTTATTTTTAATGTATTTATTAGATATAAGTACACAATACTTGTCTTCAGACACTCCAGAAGAGGTTGTCAGATTCTGGAAAATCTAAATATCTCTTATGGTCTGCATATGATGTACATAAACACAGCCTCACATATACTTCTAAAAATTTAAAGATGGGTGGGGCCACTAAAAGGGAACAACAATTAACAGCATTGTCTCCTCTTCCAGAGAACCTGGGATCAATAACCAGTAATTATATGGTGGCCCATCTCCAGTTGCAGGGGATCAGACAGACACACAGACAGACAGACAGAGATAAGGATGGCAGGCCTGCCTGGTCTTTCTTTCTTTCTTATCATTTTAAAAAAGGTTTATTTATTTATTTATGTATTTATTAGATATAAGTACACTATAGCTATCTTCAGACACTCCAGAAGAGGGTGTTTGATTCTGCAGAACGTAAATCCCATTTATGTTCTGCATATGATGTACATAAACACAGCCTCACATATTCTTCTAAAAATTTAAAGATGGTTGGGGCCACTGAAAGGAACCAACAATTAACAGCATTGTCTCCTCTTCCAGAGAACCTGGGATCAAGTACCAGCAACTATATGTTGGCCCATCTCCAGTTTCAGGGGATCAGACAGACAAACAGACAGACAGAAAGACAGAGATAAGGATGGCAGGCCTGCCTGGTCTTTCTTTCTTTCTTATCCTTTTTAAAAAATGTTTATTTATTTATTTATGTATTTTTTAGATATAAGTACACTGTAGCTGTCTTCAGACACTCCTGAAGAGGGTGTCAGATTCTGGAGAATCTAAATCCCTCTTATGGTCTGCATATGATGTACATAAACACAGCCTCACATATACTTCTAAAAATTTAAAGATGGGTGGGGTCACTAAAGAAAGGGCTCAACAATTAACAGCATTGTCTCCTCTTCCAGAGAACCTGGGATGAACTACCAGCAACTATATG
>NW_028227436.1:0-30000 GCF_978045245.1 Mus caroli | reverse complement strand
ACATAAACACAGCCTCAGTTATACTTCTAAAAATTTAAAGATGGGTGGGGCCACTGAAAGGGCTCAATAATTAACAGCATTGTCTCCTCTTCCAGAGAACCTGGGATCAACTACCAGCAACTATATGGTGGCCTATCTTCAGTTCCAAAGGATCATATAGAGAGACAGACAGACAGACAGAGATGAGGATGGCAGGCCTGCCTGGTCTTTCTTTCTTTCTTATCCATTTGAAAAAATGTTTACTTATTAATTAATTAATTAATTAATTTATTTATTAGATATAAGTACACTGTAGCTGTCTTCAGACACTCCAGAAGATGGTGTCAGATTCTGGAGAATCTAAATACCTCTTATGGTCTGCATATGATGTACATAAACACAGACTCAAGTATACTTCTAAAAATTTAAAGATGGGTGGGGCCACTGAATGGGCTCAACAATTAACAGCGTTGTCTCCTCTTCCAGAGAACCTAAGATCAACTACCAGCAACTATATGGTGGCCCATCTGCAGTTCCAGGGGATCAGACAGACAGACAGACAGACAGAGATAAGGATGGCAGGCCTGCCTGGTCTTTCTTTCTTACTTATCCTGTTTAAAAAATGTTTATTTATTTATTTATTTTTTTATTTATGAATTTATTAGACATAAGTACACTGTAACTGTCTTCAGACACTCCAGAAGAGGATGTCAGATACTGGAGAATTTAAATCACTCTTATGGTCTGCATATGATGTACATAAATACAGCCTCACATTTACCTCTAAAAATTTAAAGATGGTTGGGGCCACTGAAGGGGCTCAACAATTCACAGCATTGTCTCCTCTTCCAGAGAACCTGGGAAAAACTACCAGCAAATATATGGTGGCCCATCTCTAGTTCCAGAGGATCAGACAGACAGACAGACAGACAGACAGAGATAAGGATGGCAGGCCTGCCTGATTTTTCTTTCTTTCTTATCCTTTTTAAAAAATGTTTATTTATTTATTAATTTATTTATTTATGTATTTATTAGATATAAGTACACTGTAGCTGTCTTCAGACACTCCAGAAGGTTTTATAAAACCTTTATAAAAAGGTTTTATAAAAAGTGTTAAAGTTTTTAAAAATTAAAAAAAAAATACCAGATCACCATCACACAGCATTGGCTGTCTTCAGGTTTATCCTTTCAGCCTCCAAAACAAAAAGCAATGGCTGGCTGTCTTCAGGTGTATCCTATTCTCCAGTCTTATTTCCAACCTAAGAGCTGGGCTGAGCTGCCTCATTATGTAATTGCAAACCTTCCTTGGTTTGTCTTTTCCATTTCTAAGACTAACAGGCCTTTTTCTATTTAGAGAATATGCTCATGACTGTACTTTAGATATAGTAAATATAACTGTTGCTTATAAAACTTGTTTTCTAGGAATTTTTAAAGGGCAATGGCAGAGTTTATTTTTTAAAAATATTTTGCATTTTTTTATTTGTGTGTGATGAAGCTCAGGTCTTCAAACTCGTCAGGAGGTATGATTACCTCCCCTCTCTCTCAACCCCTCTCTCTCCTCTCTCAATGATTGTGTAAGAATGTTTTGCATGTGTATGCTGTGCCCACAGACTCCAGAACAGAGTATTAGATCCCCTGGAACTGGAGATGGGCCACCATATATAATACTGGTAATTGAGCCCAGGTTCTCTGGAAGAGGAGACAATGCTCTTAATTGTTGAGCCCTCTCTGTAGCCACATCTTTCTTTCTTTTTTTTTTTTGAGTATATGTGAGGCTGTGTTTATATACATCATATGCAGACAATAAGAATGATTTAGATTCTTCAGAATCTGACACCCTCTTCTGGACTGTCTGAAGATAGCTACAGCATACTTAAATATAATAAATATATAAATCTTTAAAAAGAAAAAGAAAAGTAAAAAAGAAAGAACAGGCCTGCCATATGCATGTTCATAGAGGAAAATGGAAGAGACCCCAATCTAACCTCAGCAGGGTGCTTCCTTCTGGATGGTAGCTCACAGTTTCATCCCAGCAAGACAGGCAAATCACTGAGTTCAAGGACAGTAAGGTTCAGGACAGCCAAGGTTAGGAAGGAAAAGGGTCTATGTTGAGAATACAAACCGACAAAAATAAAACTAGGAAAAAGAAGTGACAGTGTAACTTGGGGTAGGGTACCAAAAAGAGAAAGCTTTCTGTTACCACTTACAAACAGCAGTAGACTTGCACCCTTCTGCCCAGGTCCCTGCCTTCCTTTCTAGGAATTCTAAGGATGCCAGGGGGTGGGGCAATCCAGATTAACTTTTTAATAACAAAGACTTGGTCTTTGATGTCTAGAGGAAGCCCTTCTCAGTGCCTTTAACTACCACTGAACTTTCAGGGCTGTGACTCAACTGTAACAAGGAACAGGGCTAAGAACCTGCAGCCTTTGAAAACAACTATTTTTTTAAAGAGGGGGACACAAATCAGCAGTAGAACCCCTCAGGTTCAGCCATAATACTTGTTAGGGAAACAGCCTCAATGTCCGGAGCTGAGGTCTCATGGGTGAACTGCTTCAAGCTCTGAGTATCATTGAAAGAAAGAAAAGTTATCATGTGGTTGCTTAATTTATTTATTTTATTATTTCTATTTTTTGTTTTCTTTTGTTTTGTTTTAGAAAAGGCCTCAGTCTGTAGCTATGGCTGACCTAGGACAGACTACATGTGTTAATTAGGGTTTCACAGCTGAGAAACAGACCATACCTATGTAAAACTTAGAAAACCCAACAGTCAGTGGTGGCTTGAGCTCTTAATGAGAGCACTCTGGAGGCAGAAGCAGTCAGTTTCTGAGTTCGAGGCCAGCCTGGTTAAAGACAGGGATAGGCAGGGCTAGGCAAGGCAGGGCTGGGCTAGGCTAGGCAAGGCAAGGGGCTAGGCTAGGCTACGCAAGGGGCTAGGCAAGACAGACAGACAGAGAGAAAGACAGACAAGGATGGAAGGCCTGCCTGGTTTTTCTTTCTTCTTTATCCCTTTTAAAAAATGTTTATTTATTTATTTATTTATGTATGTATGTATTTATTAGATATAAGTACACTGTAGCTGTCTTCAGACACTCCAGAAGAGTGTGTCAGATTCTGGAGAATCTAAATCCCTCTTATGGTCTGCATATGATGTACAAAAACACAGCCTCACATATACTTCTAAAAATTTAAAGATGGGTGGGGCCACTGAAAGGGCTCAACAATTAACAGCATTGTCTCCTCTTCCAGAGAACCTGGGATCAACTACCAGCAACTATAAGGTAGCCCATCTCCAGTTCCCGGGGATCAGACAGACAGACAGACAGACAGACAGACAGAGATAAGGATGGCAGGCCTGCCTGGTCTTTCTTTCTTACTTATCCTTTTTAAAACATGTTTATTTCTTTATTTATGTATTTATTAGATATAAGTACATTGTAGCTGTCTTCAGACACTCCAGAAGAGTGTGTCAGATTCTGGATAATCTAAATCCCTCTTATGGTCTGCATATGATGTACATAAACACAGCCTCACATATACTTCTAAAAATTTAAAGATGGGTGGGGCCACTGTAAGGGCTCAACAATTAACAGCATTGTCTCCTCTTCCAGAGAACCTGGGATCAAGTACCAGCAAAAATATGGTGGCCCATCTCCAGTTTCAGGGGATCAGACAGACAGACAGACAAACAGACAAGGATGACAGGCCTGCCTGGTTTTTCTTTCTCTCTTATCCTTTTTAAAACATGTTTATTTATTTATTTATGTATTTATTAGATATAAGTACACTGTAGCTGTCTTCAGACACTCCAGAAGAGGGATCAGATTCTGGAGAATGTAAATCCCTCTTATGGTCTGCATATGATTTACATAAACACAGCCTCACAAATACTTCTAAAAATTTAAAGTGGGTGGTGCCACTGAAAGGGCTCAAAAATTTACAGCCTTGTCTCCTCTTGCAGAGAATCTGGGATCAACTACCAGCAACTATATGGTGGCCCACTCCAGTTCCAGGGTATCAGAAAGACAGACAGACAGACAGAGATAAGGATGGCAGGCCTTCCTGGTCTTTCTTTTTTTCTTATCCTTTTTAATAATGCTTATTTATTTATTTATTTATGTATTTATTAGATATAAGTACACTGTAGCTGTCTTCAGACACTCCAGAAGAGAGTGTCAGATTCTGGAGAATCTAAATCTCTCTTATTGTCTGCATATGATGTACATAAACACAGCCTCACATTTACTTCTAAAAATTAAAGATGGGTGTTGCCACTGAACGGCTCAAAAATTAACAGCATTGTCTCCACTTCCAGAGAACCTGAGATCAACTACCAGCAACTATATGGTGGCCCATCTCCAGTTCCAGGGGATCAGACAGAGAGACAGACATACAGACAGATAGAGATAAGGATGGCAGGCCTGCTTCGTCTTTCTTTCTTTCTTATCCTTTTTAAGAAATGTTTATTTATTTATTTATGTATTTATTAGATATAAGTACACTGTAGCTGTCTTCAGACATCAGGAAGAAGGTGTCAGATTCTGGAGAATCTAAATCCCTCTTATGGTCTGAATATGATGTACATAAACACAGACTCACATTTACTTCCAAAAATTAAAGATGTGTGGGGCCACTGTATGGGCTCAACCATTAACAGCATTGTCTCCTCTTCCAGAGAACCTGGGATCAACTACCAGCAACTATATGGTGGCCCATCTCCAGTTCCAGAGGATCAGACAGAGAGACAGACAGACAGACATATAGAGATAACGATGGCAGGCCTGCCTGGTCTTTCTTTCTTATCATTTTTAAGAAATGTTTATTTACTTATTTATGTATTTATTAGATAAAAGTACACTGTAGCTATCTTCAGACACTCCAGAAGAGGGTGTCAGATTCTGGAGAATCTAAATCCCTCTTATGGTCTGCATATGATGTACATAAACACAGCCTCACATATACTTCTAAAAATTTACAGATGGGTGGAGCCACTGAAAGGGCTCAACAATTAACCGCATTGTCTCCTCTTCCAGAGAACCTGGGTTCAACTTCCAGCACCTATATGGTGGCCCATCTCCAGTTCCAGGGTATCAGACAGATAGACAGACAGACAGACAGAGAGACAGAGATAAGGAAGGCAGGCCTCCCTGGTCTTTCTTTCTTTCTTATCCTTTAAAAAATGTTTATTTATATATTTATTTATTTATTTATTTATTTATTTATTTATTTATTTATTTATTTATTTATTAGATATAAGTACACTGTGTCTGTCTTCAGACACTCCAGAAGATGGTGTCAGATTCTGGAGAATCTAAATCCCTCTTATGGTCTGTATATGATGTACATAAACACAGCCTCACATATACTTCAAAAATTTAAAGATGTATGGGGTCACTGAAAGGGCTCAACAATTAACAGCATTATCTCCTCTTCCAGACAACCTGGGATCAACTACCAGCAACTATATGGTGGCTCATCTCCAGTTCTAAGGTATCAGACAGAAAGACAGACAGACAGACAGACAAGGGTGGCAGGCCTGCCTGGTTTTTTTTCTTTCTCATCCTTTTTAAAAATGTTTATTTATTTATTTATGTATTTATTAAATATAAGTACACTTTAGCGGTCTTCAGACACTCCAGGAGAGGGTGTCAGATTCTGGATAATCTAAATCCCTCTTATGGTGTGCATATGATGTACATAAACACAGACACACATTTACTTCCAAAAATTTAAAGATGTGTGGGGCCACTGAAAGGGCTCAACCATTAACAGCATTGTCTCCTCTTCCAGAGAACCTGGGATCAACTACCAGCAACTATATTGTGGCCCATCTCCAGTTCCAGTGGATCAGAAAGACAGACAGACAGACAGACAGAGATAAGGATGCCAGGCCTGCCTGGTCTTTCTTTATTTCTTATCCTTTAAAAAAAATGTTTATTTATTTATTTATTTATTTATTTATATATTTATTAGATATAAGTACACTGTAGCTGCCTTCAGACACTCCAGAAGAGGGTTTCAGATTCTGGAGAATCTAAATCCCTCTTATGGTCTGCATATGATGTACATAAACACAGCCTCACATATACTTCTAAAAATTTAAAGATTGGTGGGACCACTGAAAGGGCTCAACAATTACCATCACTGTCTCCACTTCCAGAGAACCTGGTATCAACTATCAGCAACTATATAGTGGCCCACCTCCAGTTCCAGGGGATCAGACAGACTGTCAGACAGACAGACAGAGATAAGGATGGCAGGCTTGCCTGGTCTTTCTTTCTTTCTTATCCTTTTGAAAAAATGTTTGCTTATTTATTTATTTATGTATTTATTAGATATAAGTACACTGTAGCTGTCTTCAGACACTCCAGAAGACGGTGTCAGATTCTGGAGAATCTAAATCCCTCTTTTGGCCTGCATATTATGTACATAAACACAGACTCACGTATACTTCTAAAAATTTAAAGATGTGTGGGGCCACTGAGAAGAATGGGAGGGTAGGGAAGTGGGGGGAGGTATGGGGGACTTTTGGGATAGCATTGGAAATGTAATTGAGGAAAATATGTAATAAAAAAAAACAGTGAAAAACATAAGAAAACAATTAACAACATTGTCTCCTCTTCTAGAGAATCTGGGATCAACTACCAGCAACTATATGGTGGCCCTTCTCCAGTTCCAGGGTATCAGACAGACAGACAGACAGACAGACAGAGATAAGGATGGCAGGCCTGCCTGGTCTTTCTTTCTTTCTTATCTTTTTTAAAAAAATGTTTATTTATATATTTATTTATTTATTTATTTATTTATTTATTTATTTATTAGATATAAGTACACTGTAGCTATCTTTAGACAGAAGAGGGTGTCAGATTCTGGAGAATCTAAATCCCTCTTACGATCTGCATATGATGTATATAAACACAGCCTCACATTTTCTTCTAAAAATTTAAAGATGGGTGTGGCTTGGAATAAGATGAGTAACCCTGAAAAAGTCAAAAAATGAAAAATCACACTGTAGGATTTGGAATATGGTGAGAAACCCTGAAAAGGTCGAAAAATGAGAAAAGCATGCAGGAGTACCTGGAATATGGTGAGAAACACTGAAAAAGTCTTAAATGAGAATATCACACTCTAGGACTTGGAATATGGTGAGAAACCCTGAAAATGTCGAAAAATGAGAAAATCATGCAGTAGGACCCAGAATATGGAGAGAAACGCTGAAAAAAAAGTCAAAAAATAAGAAAATCACGCAGTAGGACCTGGAAGCTGGTGAGAAACCCTGAAAAAGTCGAAAAATGAGAAAATCAATCTGTAGGATCTGGAATATGGTGAGAAACCCTGAAAAAGTCGAAAAATGAGAAAATCACACTGTAGGACTTGGAATATGGTGAGAAACCCTGAAAAAGTCGAAAAATGAGAAAATCACGCAGTAGGACCTGGGATTTGGTGAGAAACACTGAAAAAGTCTTAAAATAGAAAATCACACTGTAGTACTTGGAATATGGTGAAAAATACTGAAAAAGTCTTAAAATGGGAAAATCACACCTTAGGACCTGGAATATGGTGAGAAACCCTGAAAAGGCAAAAAATGAGAAAAATCACACTGTAGTACATGGAATATGGGTAGAATCTCTGAAAAAGTCGCAAATTATAAAATGACAGTGTAGGGCCTGGAATATGTTGAGAAAACCTGAAATATTCGAAAAATGAGAAAATGACAATGTAGAACCTGGAATACCGTAAGAAACCCTGAAAAAGTTAAAAAATGAGAAAATCACACTCTAGGACTGGAATATGGTGAGAAACCCTGAAACATCGAAAAATGAGAAAATCATGTAGTAGGACCCAGAATATGGTGAGAAATCCTGAAAAAAGTCGAAAAATGAGAAAATCACGCAGTAGGACCTGGAAGCTGGTGAGAAACCCTGAAAAAGTCGAAAAATGAGAAAATCAAACTGTAGGACCTGGAATATGTTGAGAAACCCTGAAATACGAAAAAGGCAAAAATCACACTCTAGGACTTGGAATATGATGAGAAACCGTGAAAAAGTCAAAAAATGAAAAAATCACACTGTAGTACCTGGAATATGGTGAGAAACACTAAAAAAGTATTAAAATGAGAAAATCACCCAGTAGGACCTGGAATGTGGTGAGAAACCCTGAAACAGTCGAAATATAAGAAAATCAAACTTGTAGTACATGCAATATGGTGACAAACACTGAAAAAGTCGAAAAATGAGAATATCACACTCTAGGATTTGGAATATGATGAGAAACCCTGAAAAATTCAAAAAATGAGAAAATCACACTGTAGGACTTGGAATATGGTGAGAAACCCTCAAAAAGTCGAAAAATGAGAAAATCATGCACTAGGACCCAGAATATGACGAGAAACACAGAAAAAGTCTTAAAATGAGAAAATCACACTGTAGGACCTGGAATATGGTAAGAAACCCTGAAAATGTCGAAAAATGAGAAAATGACACTGTAGGAGCTGGAATATGGTGAGAAGTCATGAAAAAGTCAAAAAAAAAAAAGAAATACACACTTGTAGGACTTGCAATATGGTGAAAGACCCTGAAAAAGTCTTAAAATGAGAAAATCACACTGTAGGACTTGGGATATGGGGAGAAACCCTGAAAAAGTCGAAAAATTAGAAAATCAAACTGTAGTACCTGGTATATGGTGAGAAACACTAAAAAAGTATTAAAATGAGAAAATCACACAGTAGGACCTGGAATATGGTGAGAAACACTGAAACATTTCAAAAATAAGAAAATAAAACTTGTAGTACATGCAATATGGTGAGAAACACTGAAAAAGTCGAAAAATGAGAATATCACACTCTAGGACTTGGAATATGATGAGAAACCCAGAAAAAGCCTAAAAATGAGAAAATCACACTGTAGGACTTGGAATATGGTGAGAAACCCTGAAAAAGTCGAAAAATGAGAAAATCACACTGTAGTACCTAGAATATGGTGAGAAACACAGAAAAAGTCTAAAAATAAGATAAAACTTGTAGTACCTGAAATATGATGAGAAACCCTGAAAAAGTCAAAAAATTAGAAAATCAAATTGTAGGAACTGGAATATGCTGAGAATCCCTGAAAAATTCGAAAAATGCGAAAATCACACTCTAGGACTTAGAATACGATGAGAAACCCTGAAAAAGTCAAAAAATGTGAAAATCACACTGTAGTACCTGGAATATGGTGAGAAACACTGAAAAAGTCTAAAAATAAGATAAAACTTGTAGTACCTGAAATATGGTGAGGAACCCTAAAAAAGTCGAAAAATGAGAAAATCACACTGTAGGACTTCGAATATGATGAGAAACCGTGAAAAAGTAAAAAAATGAGAAAAATACACTGTAGGAGCTGGAATATGGAGAGAAACCCTGAAAAGGTTAAAAAATTAGAATATCACAATTGTAGGACCTCCAATATGGTGAGAAACCCTGAAAAAGTCGAAAAATGAGAAAACCACACTGTAGGACCTGGAATATGGTGAGAAACACTGAAAAATTCAAAAAATGAGAAAATCACACAGTAGGACCTAAATATGGTGAGAAACCGTGAAACAGTCGAAATATAAGAAAATCAAACTTGAAGTACCTGCAATATGGTGAGAAACCCTGAAAAAGTCGAAAAATGAAAAAATCACACTGTAGGATTTGGAATATGATGAGAAACCATGAAAAAGTCAAAAATGAGAAAAATATACTGTAGGAGTTGGAATGTGGTGAGAAAACCTGAAAAAGTCGAAGAATAAGAAAATCACACAAGTAGGACCTCCAATATGGTGAGAAACCCTGAAAAAGTCGAAAAATGAGAAAATTACAGAGTAGGACATGGAATATGGTAAGAAACCCTTTAAAAGTCGGAAAAAGAGAAAATCACACTGTAGGATTTGGAATATGATGAGAAAACCTGAAAAAGTCAAAAAATGAGAAAATCACACTGTAGTACCTGGAATATTGTGAGAAAACACTGAAAAAGTATAAAATGAGAAAATCACACAGTAGGACTTGGAATTTGGTGAGAAACCCTGAAACAGTCGAAAAATAAGAAAATCAAACTTGTAGTACCTGCAATATGGTGAGAAAACCTGAAAAAGTCGACAAATGAGAAAATCATACTGTAGGACCTGCAATAGGGTGAGAAATTCTGAAAAAGTCAAAAAATGAGAAAATCACACTGTAGGACTTGGAATATGATGAGAAAACCTGAAAAAATCTAAAAATGAGAAAATCACACTGTAGGAGCTGGAATATGGTGAGAAACCCTGAAAAGTCAAAAAAAGAGAAAAATCACACTGTAGGACCTGGAATATGTTGAGAAAACATGAAAAATTCAAAAAGGAGAAAATCACACTCTAGGACTTGGAATATGATGAGAAAACCTGAAAAAGTCCAAAAATGAGAAAATCACACTGTAGGACTTCGAATATGGTGAGAAACTCTGAAAAAGTCAAAAAATGAGAAAATCACCCTGTAGGACTTGGAATATGGTGAGAAACCCTGAAAAAGTCAAAAAATGAGAAAAATCACACTGTAGTACATGGAATATGGTGAGAAACTCTAAAAAAGTCGCAAATTAGAAAATGACAGTGTAGGACCTGGAATATGTTGAGAAAACCTGAAATATTCAAAAAATGAGAAAATGACAATGTAGAACCTGGAATAAGTAAGAAACCCCGAAAATTTTAAAAAAAGAGAAAATCGCACTGTAGGACCTGGAATATGGTGAGAAACAGTGAAAAAGTCAAAAAATGAGAATATCACACTCTAGGACTTGGAATATGGTGAGAAACCCTGAAAAAGTCAAAACATGAGAAATTCATGCAGTAGGACCCAGAATATGGTGAGAAACCCTGAAAGAAGTCGGAAAATGAGAAAATCAGGCAGTAGGACTTGGAAGCTAGTGAGAAACCCTGAAGAAGACGAAAAGTGAGAATAACAAACTGTAGGACCTGGAATCTGTTGAGAAACCCTGAAAAATTCGAAAAAAGCAAAAATCACACTCTAGGACTTGGAATGTGATGAGAAATACTGAAAAAGTAAAAAAATGAGAAAATCACACTGTAGTACCTGGAATATGGTAAAAAAAGTATTAAAATGAGAAAATCACACAGTAGGACCTGGAATATGGTGAGAAACTCTGAATAAGTCGAAAACATGAGAAAATCACGCAGTAGCCTGGAATATGGTGAGAAAACCTGAAAAAGTCGAAAAATGAGAAAATCACGCAGTAGTACTTGGAATATGGTGAGAAACACTGAAAAAGTCTTAAAATGAGAAAATCACACTGTAGGACCTGGAATATGGTGAGAAACTCTGAAAATGTCGAAAAATAAGAAATTCACACTTGTAGGACCTGCAATATGTTGAGAAACCCTGAAAAAGTCAAAAAATGAGAAAATCACACTGTAGGACTTGGAATAAAATGAGAAACCGTGAAAAAGACAAAAAATGACAAAAGTACACGGTAGGAGATGGAATATGGAGAGAAACCGTTAAAAAGTAGAAAAATAAGATATACACACTTGTAGGACATGCAATATGGTGAGAGACCCTGAAAAAGTCTTAAATGAGAAAATCACACTGTAGTACCTGGAATATGGTGAGAAACCCTGAAAAAGTCCAAAAATAAGAAATTCACACGTGTAGGACCTGCAATATGGTGAGAAACCCTGAAAAAGTTGAAAAATGAGAAAATCACACTGTAGGACTTGGAATAAGATGAGACACCCTGAAAAAGTCAAAAAATGAGAAAATTTCACTGTAGGACTTGGATTAAGATGAGAAACCCTGAAAAAGTCAAAAATGGGAAAATCAGACTGTAGTAGCTGGAATATGGTGAGAAACATTGAAAAAGTCTCAAAATGAGAAAATCACACAGTTGGACCTGCAATATGGTGAGAAACCCTGAAAAAGTCGAAGAATGAGAAAATCACAATGTAGAAGATGGAATATGGTGAGCAATCCTGAAAAAGTCAAAAAATGAGAAAATCACACTGTGGAACCTGGAATATGGTGAGAAACTCTGAAAAAGGCGAAAAATTGGAAAAATCACACTCTAGGACTTGGAATATGATGAGAAACCCTGAAAAAGTCAAAAATGAGAAAATCAGACTGTAGTAGCTGGAATATGGTGAGAAACATTGAAAAAGTCTCAAAATGAGAAAATCACACAGTTGGACCTGCAATATGGTGAGAAACCCTGAAACAGTCGAAAAATAAGAAAATCAAACTTGTAGTCCCTGCAATATGGTGAGAAACCCTGAAAAATTCCAAAAATGAGAAAATCACACTGTAAGATTTAGAATATGATGAGAAACACTGAAAAAGTCAAAAAATGAGAAAAATACACTGTAGAAGCTGGAATATGTTGAGTAAACCCTGAAAAAGTCGAAAAATAAGAAAATCACACTTGTAGAACCTCCAATATGTTGAGAAACCCTGAAAAAGTCTTAAAATGAGAAAATCGCACTGTAAGACCTGGAATATGGAGAGAAACCCTGAAATAACGAAAAATAAGAAAATCAAACTTGTAGTACCTGTAATATGGTGAGAAACCCTGAAAAAGTCAAAAAATGAGAAAATCACAATATAGGACTTGGAATAAGATGAGAATCTGTGAAAAAGACAAAAAAATGACAAAAACACAGTGTAGGAGCTTGAATATGGTGAGAAACCCTGAAAAAGTCCAAAAATAAGAAATTCACACTTGTAGGACCTGCAATATGGTGAGAAACCCTGAAAAAGTCGAAGAATGAGAAAATCACACTGTAGGAGTTGGAATATGGTGAGAAACCCTGAAAAAGTCGAAAAATGAGAAAATCATGGACTAGGACCCAGAATATGATGAGAAACACAGAAAAAGTCTTAAAATGAGAAAATCACACTGTAGGACCTGGAATATGGTAAGAAACCCTGAAAATGTCGAAAAATGAGAAAATGACACTCTAGGAGCTGGAATATGTTGAGAAGTCCTGAAAAAAGCCAAAAAAAAAAAAAAAAAAAATACAAACTTGTAGGACTTGTAGGACTTGCAATATGGTGAGAGACCCTGAAAAAGTCTTAAAATGAGAAAATCACACTGTAGGACTTGGAATATGATGAGAAACCCTGAAAAATTCAAAAAATGAGAAAATCACACTGTAGTACCTGGTATATGGTGAGAAACACTAAAAAAGTATTAAAATGAGAAAATCACACTGTAGGACCTGGAATATGGTGAGAAACCCTGAAACAGTCCAAAAAATATGAAAATAAAACTTGTAGTACATGCAATATGGTGAGAAACACTGAAAAAGTCGAAAAATGAGAATATCACACTGTAGGACTTGGAATATAGTGAGAAACCCTGAAAAAGACGAAAAATGAGAAAAATCACACTGTAGTACATGGAATATGGTGAGAAACACTGAAAAAGTCTAAAAATAAGATAAAACTTGTAGTACCTGAAATATGGTGAGAAACCCTGAAAAAGTCGAAAAATGAGAAAATCACACTGTAGGACTTCGAATATGATGAGAAACCGTGAAAAAGTAAAAAAAATAAGAAAAATACACTATAGGAACTGGAATATGGAGAGAAACCCTGAAAAGGTTAAAAAATTAGAAAATCACAATTGTAGGACCTCCAATATGGTGAGAAACCCTGAAAAAGTTGAAAAATGAGAAAAACACACTGTAGGACCTGGAATATGGTGAGAAACACTGAAAAATTCAAAAAATGAGAAAATCACACAGTAGGACCTGAAATATGGAGAGAAACCGTGAAACAGTCGAAATATAAGAAAATCAAACTTGAAGTACCTGCAATATGGTGAGAAACCCTGAAATAGTCGAAAAATGAAAAAAATCACACTGTAGGATTTGGAATATGATGAGAAACCATGAAAAAGTCAAAAATGAGAAAAATATACTGTAGGAGTTGGAATGTGGTGAGAAAACCTGAAAAAGTCGAAGAATAAGAAAATCACACAAGTAGGACCTCCAATATGGTGAGAAACCCTGAAAAAGTCGAAAAATGAGACAATTACAGACTAGGACATGGAATATGGTAAGAAACCCTTTAAAAGTCGGAAAAAGAGAAAATCACACTGTAGGATTTGGAATATGATGAGAAAACCTGAAAAAGTCAAAAAATGAGAAAATCACACTGTAGTACCTGGAATATTGTGAGAAAACACTGAAAAAGTCTAAAAATGAGAAAATCACACAGTAGGACTTGGAATATGGTGAGAAACCCTGAAAAAGTCAAAAAATGAGAAAAATCACACTGTAGTACATGGAATATGGTGAGAAACTCTGAAAAGGTCGCAAATTAGAAAATGACAGTGTAGGACATGGAATATGTTGAGAAAACCTGAAATATTCAAAAAATGAGAAAATGACAATGTAGAACCTGGAATAACTAAGAAACCCCGAAAATTTTAAAAAAAGAGAAAATCGCACTGTAGGACCTGGAATATGGTGAGAAACAGTGAAAAAGTCAAAAAATGAGAATATCACACTCTAGGACTTGGAATATGGTGAGAAACCCTGAAAAAGTCAAAACATGAGAAATTCATGCAGTAGGACCCAGAATATGGTGAGAAACCCTGAAAGAAGTCGGAAAATGAGAAAATCAGGCAGTAGGACTTGGAAGCTAGTGAGAAACCCTGAAAAAGACGAAAAGTGAGAATAACAAACTGTAGGACCTGGAATCTGTTGAGAAACCCTGAAAAATTCAAAAAAGCAAAAATCACACTCTAGGACTTGGAATGTGATGAGAAATCCTGAAAAAGTAAAAAAATGAGAAAATCACACTGTAGTACCTGGAATATGGTAAAAAAGTATTAAAATGAGAAAATCACACAGTAGGACTTGGAATATGGTGAGAAACTCTGAAAAAGTCGAAAACATGAGAAAATCACGCAGTAGCCTAGAATATGGTGAGAAACCCTGAAAAAGTCGAAAAATGAGAAAATCACGCAGTAGTACCTGGAATATGGTGAGAAACACTGAAAAAGTCTTAAAATGAGAAAATCTCACTGTAGGACCTGGAATATGGTGAGAAACTCTGAAAATGTCGAAAAATAAGAAATTCACACTTGTAGGACCTGCAATATGGTGAGAAACCCTGAAAAAGTCTTAAATGAGAAAATCACACTGTAGTACCTGGAATATGGTGAGAAACCCTGAAAAAGTCCAAAAATAAGAAATTCACACGTGTAGGACCTGCAATATGGTGAGAAACCCTGAAAAAGTTGAAAAATGAGAAAATCACACTGTAGGACTTGGAATAAGGTGAGACACCCTGAAAAAGTCAAAAAATGAGAAAATTTCACTGTAGGACTTGGAATAAGATGAGAAACCATGAAAAAGTTGAAAAATGAGAAAATCACAATGTAGAAGATGGAATATGGTGAGCAATCCTGAAAAAGTCAAAAAATGAGAAAATCACACTGTGGAACCTGGAATATGGTGAGAAACTCTGAAAAAGGTGAAAAATTGGAAAAATCACACTCTAGGACTTGGAATATGATGAGAAACCCTGAAAAAGTCAAAAGTGAGAAAATCAGACTGTAGTAGCTGGAATATGGTGAGAAACATTGAAAAAGTCTCAAAATGAGAAAATCACACAGTTGGACCTGCAATATGGTGAGAAACACTGAAACAGTCGAAAAATAAGAAAATCAAACTTGTAGTCCCTGCAATATGGTGAGAAACCCTGAAAAATTCCAAAAATGAGAAAATCACACTGTAAGATTTAGAATATGATGAGAAACACTTAAAAAGTCAAAAAATGAGAAAAATACACTGTAGAAGCTGGAATATGGTGAGTAAACCCTGAAAAAGTCGAAAAATAAGAAAATCACACTTGTAGAACCTCCAATATGTTGAGAAACCCTGAAAAAGTCTTAAAATGAGAAAATCACACTGTAGGACTTGGAATAAGATGAGAAACCCTAAAAAAGTCAAAAAATGAGAAAAATACACTGAAGGAGTTGGAATATGTTGAGAAACCCTGAAAAAGTCTTAAAATGAGAAAATCGCACTGTAGGACCTGGAATATGGTGAGAAACCCTGAAATATCGAAAAATAAGAAAATCAAACTTGTAGTACCTGTAATATGGTGAGAAACCCTGAAAAAGTCAAAAAATGAGAAAATCACAATATAGGACTTGGAATAAGATGAGAATCTGTGAAAAAGACAAAAAAACGACAAAAACACACTGTAGGAGCTTGAATATGGTGAGAAACCCTGAAAAAGTTTAAAAATAAGAAATTCACACTTGTAGGACCTGCAATATGGTGAGAAACCCTGAAAAAGTCGAAGAATGAGAAAATCACACTGTAGGAGTTGGAATATGGTAAGAAACCCTGAAAAAGTCGAAAAATGAGAAAATCATGGACTAGGACCCAGAATATGATGAGAAACACAGAAAAAGTCTTAAAATGAGAAAATCACACTGTAGGACCTGGAATATGGTAAGAAACCCTGAAAATGTCGAAAAATGAGAAAATGACACTGTAGGAGCTGGAATATGTTGAGAAGTCCTGAAAAAAGCCAAAAAAAAAAAAAAAAAAAGAAAGAAATACAAACTTGTAGGACTTGTAGGACTTGCAATATGGTGAGAAACCCTGAAAAAGTCTTAAAATGAGAAAATCACACTGTAGGACTTGGAATATGATGAGAAACCCTGAAAAATTCAAAAAATGAGAAAATCACACTGTAGTACCTGGTATATGGTGAGAAACACTAAAAAAGTATTAAAATGAGAAAATCACACTGTAGGACCTGGAATATGGTGAGAAACCCTGAAACAGTCCAAAAATAAGAAAATAAAACTTGTAGTACATGCAATATGGTGACAAACACTGAAAAAGTCGAAAAATGAGAATATCACACTGTAGGACCTGGAATATGGTGAGAAACCCTGAAACAGTCCAAAAATAAGAAAATAAAACTTGTAGTACATGCAATATGGTGAGAAACACTAAAAAAGTCGAAAAATGAGAAAATCACACTGTAGTACATGGAATATGGTGAGAAACACTGAAAAATTCTAAAAATAAGATAAAACTTGTAGTACCTGAAATATGGTGAGAAACCCTGAAAAAGTCAAAAAATTAGAAAATCAAATTGTAGGAACTGGAATATGCTGAGAATCACTGAAAATATCGAAAAATGCGAAAATCACACTCTAGGACTTGGAATACGATAGAAACCCTGAAAAAGTCAAAAAATGAGGAAAATCACACTGTAGTACCTGGAGTATGGTGAGAAACACTGAAAAATTCTAAAAATAAGATAAAACTTGTAGTACCTGAAATATGGTGAGAAACCCTGAAAAAGTCGAAAAATGAGAAAATCACACTGTAGGACTTCGAATATGATGAGAAACCGTGAAAAAGTAAAAAAATAAGAAAAATACACTGTAGGAACTGGAATATGGAGAGAAACCCTGAAAAGGTTAAAAAATTAGAAAATCACAATTGTAGGACCTGGAATATGGTGAGAAACACTGAAAAATTCAAAAAATGAGAAAATCACACAGTAGGACCTGAAATATGGAGAGAAAACCGTGAAACAGTCGAAATATAAGAAAATCAAACTTGAAGTACCTGCAATATGGTGAGAAACCCTGAAAAAGTTGAAAAATGAAAAAATCACACTGTAGGATTTGGAATATGATGAGAAACCATGAAAAAGTCAAAAATGAGAAAAATATACTGTAGGAGTTGGAATGTGGTGAGAAAACCTGAAAAAGTCGAAGAATAAGAAACTCACACAAGTAGGACCTCCAATATGGTGAGAAACCCTGAAAAAGTCGAAAAATGAGACAATTACAGACTAGGACATGGAATATGGTAAGAAACCCTTTAAAAGTCGGAAAAAGAGAAAATCACACTGTAGGATTTGGAATATGATGAGAAAACCTGAAAAAGTCAAAAAATGAGAAAATCACACTGTAGTACCTGGAATATTGTGAGAAAACACTGAAAAAGCCTAAAAATGAGAAAATCACACAGTAGGACTTGGAATATGGTGAGAAATCCTGAAACAGTCGAAAAATAAGAAAATCAAACTTGTAGTACCTGCAATATGGTGAGAAAACCTGAAAAAGTTGAAAAATGAGAAAATCATACTGTAGGACCTGCAATAGGTGAGAAATTCTGAAAAAGTCAAAAAATGAGAAAATCACACTGTAGGACTTGGAATATGATGAGAAAACCTGAAAAAATCTAAAAATGAGAAAATCACACTGTAGGAGCTGGAATATGGTGAGAAACCCTGAAAAGTCAAAAAAAGAGAAAAATCACACTGTAGGACCTGGAATATGGTGAGAAACCCTGAAAAAGTCAAAAAATGAGAAAAATCACACTGTAGTACCTGGAATATGGTGAGAAACACTGAAAAAGTCTAAAAATAAGATAAAACTTTTAGTACCTGAAATATGGTGAGAAACCATGAAAAAGTCGAAAAATGAGAAAATCACACTGTAGGACTTCGAATATGATGAGAAACCGTGAAAAAGTTAAAAAAATGAGAAAAAATACACTGTAGGAGCTGGAATATGGAGAGAAACCCTGAAAAGGTTAAAAAATTAGAAAATCACAATTGTAGGACCTCCAATATGGTGAGAAACCCTGAAAAAGTCGAAAAATGAGACAATTACAGACTAGGACATGGAATATGGTAAGAAACCCTTTAAAAGTCGGAAAAAGAGAAAATCACACTGTAGGATTTGGAATATGATGAGAAAACACTGAAAAAGTCTAAAAATGAGAAAATCACACAGTAGGACTTGGAATATGGTGAGAAACCCTGAAAGAGTCGAAAAATTACAAACTTGTAGTAGCTGCAATATGGTGAGAAAACCTGAAAAAGTCGAAAAATGAGAAAATCATACTGTAGGACCTGCAATAGTGTGAGAAATTCTGAAAAAGTCAAAAAATGAGAAAATCACACTGTAGGACTTGGAATATGATGAGAAAACCTGAAAAAAATCTAAAAATCAGAAAATCACACTGTAGGAGCTGGAATATGGTGAGAAACCCTGAAAAGTCAAAAAAAGAGAAAAATCACACTGTAGGACCTGGAATATGGTGAGAAAACATGAAAAAGTCAAAAAAGGAGAAAATCACACTCTAGGACTTGGAATATGATGAGAAAAGCTGAAAAAGTCCAAAAATGAGAAAATCACACTGTTGGACTTGGAATATGGTGAGAAACCCTGAAAAAGTCAAAAAATGAGAAAAATCACACTGTAGTACATGGAATATGGTGAGAAACTCTGAAAAAGTCAAAAAATGAGAAAATCACCCTGTAGGATTTGGAATATGGTGAGAAAAGCTGAAAAAGTCAAAAAATGAGAAAAATCACACTGTAGTACATGGAATATGGTGAGAAACTCTGAAAAAGTCGCAAATTAGAAAATGGCAGTGTAGGACCTGGAATATGTTGAGAAAACCTGAAATATTCAAAAAATGACAAAATGACAATGTAGAACCTGGAATAAGGTAAGAAACCCCGAAAATTTAAAAAAAAGAGAATATCACACTCTAGGACTTGGAATATGGTGAGAAACCCTGAAAAAGTCAAAACATGAGAAATTCATGCAGTAGGACACAGAATATGGTGAGAAACCCTGAAAAAGTCCAAAAATAAGAAATTCACACTTGTAGGACCTGCAATATGGTGAGAAACCCTGAAAAAGTCGAAGAATGAGAAAATCACACTGTAGGAGTTGGAATATGGTGAGAAACCCTGAAAAAGTCAAAACATGAGAAATTCATGCAGTAGGACCCAGAATATGGTGAGAAACCCTGAAAAAGTCCAAAAATAAGAAATTCACACTTGTAGGACCTGCAATATGGTGAGAAACCCTGAAAAAGTCGAAGAATGAGAAAATCACACTGTAGGAGTTGGAATATGGTGAGAAACCCTGAAAAAGTCGAAAAATGAGAAAATCATGGACTAGGACCCAGAATATGATGAGAAACACAGAAAAAGTCTTAAAATGAGAAAATCACACTGTAGGACCTGGAATATGGTAAGAAACCCTGAAAATGTCGAAAAATGAGAAAATGACACTGTAGGAGCTGGAATATGTTGAGAGAAGTCCTGAAAAAAGCCAAAAAAAAAAAAAAAAAAAAGAAATACAAACTTGTAGGACTTGTAGGACTTGCAATATGGTGAGAAACCCTGAAAAAGTCTTAAAATGAGAAAATCACACTGTAGGACTTGGAATATGATGAGAAACCCTGAAAAATTCAAAAAATGAGAAAATCACACTGTAGTACCTGGTATATGGTGAGAAACACTAAAAAAGTATTAAAATGAGAAAATCACACTGTAGGACCTGGAATATGGTGAGAAACCCTGAAACAGTCCAAAAATAAGAAAATAAAACTTGTAGTACATGCAATATGGTGACAAACACTGAAAAAGTCGAAAAATGAGAATATCACACTGTAGGACCTGGAAAATGGTGAGAAACCCTGAAAAAGTCGAAAAATGAGAAAATCATGGACTAGGACCCAGAATATGATGAGAAACACAGAAAAAGTCTTAAAATGAGAAAATCACACTGTAGGACCTGGAATATGGTAAGAAACCCTGAAAATGTCGAAAAATGAGAAAATGACACTTTAGGAGCTGGAATATGTTGAGAAGTCCTGAAAAAAGCCAAAAAAAAAAAAAAAAAAAAAAAAAGAAATACAAACTTGTAGGACTTGTAGGACTTGCAATATGGTGAGAAACCCTGAAAAAGTCTTAAAATGAGAAAATCACACTGTAGGACTTGGAATATGATGAGAAACCCTGAAAAATTCAAAAATGAGAAAATCACACTGTAGTACCTGGTATATGGTGAGAAACACTAAAAAAGTATTAAAATGAGAAAATCACACTGTAGAACCTGGAATATGGTGAGAAACCCTGAAACAGTCCAAAAATAAGAAAATAAAACTTGTAGTACATGCAATATGGTGACAAACACTGAAAAAGTCGAAAAATGAGAATATCACACTGTAGGACCTGGAATATGGTGAGAAACCCTGAAACAGTCCAAAAATAAGAAATAAAACTTGTAGTACATGCAATATGGTGAGAAACACTAAAAAAGTCGAAAAATGAGAAAATCACACTGTAGTACATGGAATATGGTGAGAAACACTGAAAAATTCTAAAAATAAGATAAAACTTGTAGTACCTGAAATATGGTGAGAAACCCTGAAAAAGTCAAAAAATTAGAAAATCAAATTGTAGGAACTGGAATATGCTGAGAATCACTGAAAATTTCGAAAAATGCGAAAATCACACTCTAGGACTTGGAATACGATAGAAAACCTGAAAAAGTCAAAAAATGAGAAAATCACACTGTAGTACCTGGAGTATGGTGAGAAACACTGAAAAATTCTAAAAATAAGATAAAACTTGTAGTACCTGAAATATGGTGAGAAACCCTGAAAAAGTCGAAAAATGAGAAAATCACACTGTAGGACTTCGAATATGATGAGAAACCGTGAAAAAGTAAAAAAATAAGAAAAATACACTGTAGGAACTGGAATATGGAGAGAAACCCTGAAAAGGTTAAAAAATTAGAAAATCACAATTGTAGGACCTGGAATATGGTGAGAAACACTGAAAAATTCAAAAATGAGAAAATCACACAGTAGGACCTGAAATATGGAGAGAAACCGTGAAACAGTCGAAATATAAGAAAATCAAACTTGAAGTACCTGCAATATGGTGAGAAACCCTGAAAAAGTTGAAAAATGAAAAAATCACACTGTAGGATTTGGAATATGATGAGAAACCATGAAAAAGTCAAAAATGAGAAAAATATACTGTAGGAGTTGGAATGTGGTGAGAAAACCTGAAAAAGTCGAAGAATAAGAAACTCACACAAGTAGGACCTCCAATATGGTGAGAAACCCTGAAAAAGTCGAAAAATGAGACAATTACAGACTAGGACATGGAATATGGTAAGAAACCCTTTAAAAGTCGGAAAAAGAGAAAATCACACTGTAGGATTTGGAATATGATGAGAAAACCTGAAAAAAGTCAAAAAATGAGAAAATCACACTGTAGTACCTGGAATATTGTGAGAAAACACTGAAAAAGCCTAAAAATGAGAAAATCACACAGTAGGACTTGGAATATGGTGAGAAATCCTGAAACAGTCGAAAAATAAGAAAATCAAACTTGTAGTACCTGCAATATGGTGAGAAAACCTGAAAAAGTTGAAAAATGAGAAAATCATACTGTAGGACCTGCAATAGTGTGAGAAATTCTGAAAAAGTCAAAAAATGAGAAAATCACACTGTAGGACTTGGAATATGATGAGAAAACCTGAAAAAAATCTAAAAATGAGAAAATCACACTGTAGGAGCTGGAATATGGTGAGAAACCCTGAAAAGTCAAAAAAAGAGAAAAATCACACTGTAGGACCTGGAATATGGGTTGAGAAAACATGAAAAAGTCAAAAAAGGAGAAAATCACACTCTAGGACTTGGAATATGATGAGAAAAGCTGAAAAAGTCCAAAAATGAGAAAATCACACTGTAGGACTTGGAATATGGTGAGAAACCCTGAAAAAGTCAAAAAATGAGAAAAATCACACTGTAGTACATGGAATATGGTGAGAAACTCTGAAAAAGTCAAAAAATGAGAAAATCACCCTGTAGGATTTGGAATATGGTGAGAAAAGCTGAAAAAGTCAAAAAATGAGAAAAATCACACTGTAGTACATGGAATATGGTGAGAAACTCTGAAAAAGTCGCAAATTAGAAAATGGCAGTGTAGGACCTGGAATATGTTGAGAAAACCTGAAATATTCAAAAAATGACAAAATGACAATGTAGAACCTGGAATAAGGTAAGAAACCCCGAAAATTTAAAAAAAAGAGAATATCACACTCTAGGACTTGGAATATGGTGAGAAACCCTGAAAAAGTCAAAACATGAGAAATTCATGCAGTAGGACACAGAATATGGTGAGAAACCCTGAAAAAGTCCAAAAATAAGAAATTCACACTTGTAGGACCTGCAATATGGTGAGAAACCCTGAAAAAGTCGAAGAATGAGAAAATCACACTGTAGGAGTTGGAATATGGTGAGAAACCCTGAAAAAGTGGAAAAATGAGAAAATCATGGACTAGGACCCAGAATATGATGAGAAACACAGAAAAAGTCTTAAAATGAGAAAATCACACTGTAGGACCTGGAATATGGTAAGAAACCCTGAAAATGTCGAAAAATGAGAAAATGACACTGTAGGAGCTGGAATATGTTGAGAAGTCCTGAAAAAAGCCAAAAAAAAAAAAAAAAAAAGAAATACAAACTTGTAGGACTTGTAGGACTTGCAATATGGTGAGAAACCCTGAAAAAGTCTTAAAATGAGAAAATCACACTGTAGGACTTGGAATATGATGAGAAACCCTGAAAAATTCAAAAAATGAGAAAATCACACTGTAGTACCTGGTATATGGTGAGAAACACTAAAAAAGTATTAAAATGAGAAAATCACACTGTAGGACCTGGAATATGGTGAGAAACCCTGAAACAGTCCAAAAATAAGAAAATAAAACTTGTAGTACATGCAATATGGTGACAAACACTGAAAAAGTCGAAAAATGAGAATATCACACTGTAGGACCTGGAATATGGTGAGAAACCCTGAAACAGTCCAAAAATAAGAAAATAAAACTTGTAGTACATGCAATATGGTGAGAAACACTGAAAAAGTCGAAAAATGAGAATATCACACTGTAGGACTTGGAATATGGTGAGAAACCCTGAAAAAGACGAAAAATGAGAAAATCACACTGTAGTACATGGAATATGGTGAGAAACACTGAAAAATTCTAAAAAAAGATAAAACTTGTAGTACCTGAAATATGGTGAGAAACCCTGAAAAAGTCAAAAATTAGAAAATCAAATTGTAGGAACTGGAATATGCCTAGAATCACTGAAAATTTCGAAAAATGCGAAAATCACACTCTAGGACTTGGAATACGATAGAAACCCTGAAAAAGTCAAAAAATGAGAAAATCACACTGTAGTACCTGGAGTATGGTGAGAAACACTGAAAAATTCTAAAAATAAGATAAAACTTGTAGTACCTGAAATATGGTGAGAAACCCTGAAAAAGTCGAAAAATGAGAAAATCACACTGTAGGACTTCGAATATGATGAGAAACCGTGAAAAAGTAAAAAAATAAGAAAAATACACTGTAGGAACTGGAATATGGAGAGAAACCCTGAAAAGGTTAAAAAATTAGAAAATCACAATTGTAGGACCTCCAATATGGTGAGAAACCCTGAAAAAGTCGAAAAATGAGAAAAAACACACTGTAGGACCTGGAATATGGTGAGAAACACTGAAAAATTCAAAAAATGAGAAAATCACACAGTAGGACCTGAAATATGGAGAGAAACCGTGAAACAGTCGAAATATAAGAAAATCAAACTTGAAGTACCTGCAATATGGTGAGAAACCCTGAAAAAGTTGAAAAATGAAAAAATCACACTGTAGGATTTGGAATATGATGAGAAACCATGAAAAAGTCAAAAATGAGAAAAATATACTGTAGGAGTTGGAATGTGGTGAGAAAACCTGAAAAAGTCGAAGAATAAGAAACTCACACAAGTAGGACCTCCAATATGGTGAGAAACCCTGAAAAAGTCGAAAAATGAGACAATTACAGACTAGGACATGGAATATGGTAAGAAACCCTTTAAAAGTCGGAAAAAGAGAAAATCACACTGTAGGATTTGGAATATGATGAGAAAACCTGAAAAAGTCAAAAAATGAGAAAATCACACTGTAGTACCTGGAATATTGTGAGAAAACACTGAAAAAGCCTAAAAATGAGAAAATCACACAGTAGGACTTGGAATATGGTGAGAAATCCTGAAACAGTCGAAAAATAAGAAAATCAAACTTGTAGTACCTGCAATATGGTGAGAAAACCTGAAAAAGTTGAAAAATGAGAAAATCATACTGTAGGACCTGCAATAGGTGAGAAATTCTGAAAAAGTCAAAAAATGAGAAAATCACACTGTAGGACTTGGAATATGATGAGAAAACCTGAAAAAATCTAAAAATGAGAAAATCACACTGTAGGAGCTGGAATATGGTGAGAAACCCTGAAAAGTTAAAAAAAGAGAAAAATCACACTGTAGGACCTGGAATATGGTGAGAAACCCTGAAAAAGTCAAAAAATGAGAAAAATCACACTGTAGTACCTGGAATATGGTGAGAAACACTGAAAAAGTCTAAAAATAAGATAAAACTTTTAGTACCTGAAATATGGTGAGAAACCATGAAAAAGTCGAAAAATGAGAAAATCACACTGTAGGACTTCGAATATGATGAGAAACCGTGAAAAAGTTAAAAAAATGAGAAAAATACACTGTAGGAGCTGGAATATGGAGAGAAACCCTGAAAAGGTTAAAAAATTAGAAAATCACAATTGTAGGACCTCCAATATGGTGAGAAACCCTGAAAAAGTCGAAAAATGAGACAATTACAGACTAGGACATGGAATATGGTAAGAAACCCTTTAAAAGTCGGAAAAAGAGAAAATCACACTGTAGGATTTGGAATATGATGAGAAAACACTGAAAAAGTCTAAAAATGAGAAAATCACACAGTAGGACTTGGAATATGGTGAGAAACCCTGAAAGAGTCGAAAAATTACAAACTTGTAGTAGCTGCAATATGGTGAGAAAACCTGAAAAAGTCGAAAAATGAGAAAATCATACTGTAGGACCTGCAATAGTGTGAGAAATTCTGAAAAAGTCAAAAAATGAGAAAATCACACTGTAGGACTTGGAATATGATGAGAAAACCTGAAAAAAATCTAAAAATCAGAAAATCACACTGTAGGAGCTGGAATATGGTGAGAAACCCTGAAAAGTCAAAAAAAGAGAAAAATCACACTGTAGGACCTGGAATATGGTGAGAAAACATGAAAAAGTCAAAAAAGGAGAAAATCACACTCTAGGACTTGGAATATGATGAGAAAAGCTGAAAAAGTCCAAAAATGAGAAAATCACACTGTAGGACTTGGAATATGGTGAGAAACCCTGAAAAAGTCAAAAAATGAGAAAAATCACACTGTAGTACATGGAATATGGTGAGAAACTCTGAAAAAGTCAAAAAATGAGAAAATCACCCTGTAGGATTTGGAATATGGTGAGAAAAGCTGAAAAAGTCAAAAAATGAGAAAAATCACACTGTAGTACATGGAATATGGTGAGAAACTCTGAAAAAGTCGCAAATTAGAAAATGGCAGTGTAGGACCTGGAATATGTTGAGAAAACCTGAAATATTCAAAAAATGACAAAATGACAATGTAGAACCTGGAATAAGGTAAGAAACCCCGAAAATTTAAAAAAAAGAGAATATCACACTCTAGGACTTGGAATATGGTGAGAAACCCTGAAAAAGTCAAAACATGAGAAATTCATGCAGTAGGACCCAGAATATGGTGAGAAACCCTGAAAGAAGTCGGAAAATGAGAAAATCACGCAGTAGGACCTGGAAGCTAGTGAGAAACCCTGAAAAAGACGAAAAATGAGAATAACAAACTGTAGGACCTGGAATATGTTGAGAAACCCTGAAAAATTCGAAAAAAGCAAAAATCACACTCTAGGACTTGGAATGTGATGAGAAACCCTGAAAAAGTAAAAAAATGAGAAAATTACACTGTAGTACCTGGAATATGGTGAGAAACACTAAAAAAGTATTAAAATGAGAAAATCACACAGTAGGACCAAGAATATGGTGAGAAACTCTGAAAAAGTCGAAAACATGAGAAAATCACGCAGTAGTACCAGGAATATTGTGAGAAACCCTGAAAAAGTCGAAAAATGAGAAAATCACACTGTAGGACCTGGAATATGGTGAGAAACTCTGAAAATGTCGAAAAATAAGAAATTCACACTTGTAGGACCTGCAATATGGTGAGAAACCCTGAAAAAGTCAAAAAATGAGAAAATCACACTGTAGGACTTGGAATAAAATGAGAAACCGTGAAAAAGACAAAAAATGACAAAAGTACACGGTAGGAGATGGAATATGGAGAGAAACCGTTAAAAAGTAGAAAAATAAGATATACACACTTGTAGGACATGCAATATGGTGAGAGACGCTGAAAAAGTCTTAAAATGAGAAAATCACACTGTAGTACCTGGAATATGGTGAGAAACCCTGAAAAAGTCCAAAAATTAGAAAATCACACTGTAGGATTTAGAATATGATAAGAAACCGTGAAAAAAGTCAAAAAATGAGAAAAATACACTGTAGAAGCTGGAATATGGTGAGTAAACCCTGAAAAAGTTGAAAAATAAAAAAATCACACTTGTAGAACCTACAATATGGTGAGAAACCCTGAAAAAGTCGAAAAATGAGACAATTACAGACTAGGACATGGAATATGGTAAGAAACCCTTTAAAAGTCGGAAAAAGAGAAAATCACACTGTAGGATTTGGAATATGATGAGAAAACCTGAAAAAGACAAAAAATGAGAAAATCACACTGTAGTACCTGGAATATTGTGAGAAAACACTGAAAAAGTCTAAAAATGAGAAAATCACACAGTAGGACTTGGAATATGGTGAGAAACCCTGAAAGAGTCGAAAAATTACAAACTTGTAGTAGCTGCAATATGGTGAGAAAACCTGAAAAAGTCGAAAAATGAGAAAATCATACTGTAGGACCTGCAATAGTGTGAGAAATTCTGAAAAAGTCAAAAAATGAGAAAATCACACTGTAGGACTTGGAATATGATGAGAAAACCTGAAAAAAATCTAAAAATGAGAAAATCACACTGTAGGAGCTGGAATATGGTGAGAAACCCTGAAAAGTCAAAAAAAGAGAAAAATCACACTGTAGGACCTGGAATATGGTGAGAAAACATGAAAAAGTCAAAAAAGGAGAAAATCACACTCTAGGACTTGGAATATGATGAGAAAAGCTGAAAAAGTCCAAAAATGAGAAAATCACAGTGTAGGACTTGGAATATGGTGAGAAACCCTGAAAAAGTCAAAAAATGAGAAAAATCACACTGTAGTACATGGAATATGGTGAGAAACTCTGAAAAAGTCAAAAAATGAGAAAATCACCCTGTAGGATTTGGAATATGGTGAGAAAAGCTGAAAAAGTCAAAAAATGAGAAAAATCACACTGTAGTACATGGAATATGGTGAGAAACTCTGAAAAAGTCGCAAATTAGAAAATGGCAGTGTAGGACCTGGAATATGTTGAGAAAACCTGAAATATTCAAAAAATGACAAAATGACAATGTAGAACCTGGAATAAGGTAAGAAACCCCGAAAATTAAAAAAAAAGAGAATATCACACTCTAGGACTTGGAATATGGTGAGAAACCCTGAAAAAGTCAAAACATGAGAAATTCATGCAGTAGGACCCAGAATATGGTGAGAAACCCTGAAAGAAGTCGGAAAATGAGAAAATCACGCAGTAGGACCTGGAAGCTAGTGAGAAACCCTGAAAAAGACGAAAAATGAGAATAACAAACTGTAGGACCTGGAATATGTTGAGAAACCCTGAAAAATTCGAAAAAAGCAAAAATCACACTCTAGGACTTGGAATGTGATGAGAAACCCTGAAAAAGTAAAAAAATGAGAAAATTACACTGTAGTACCTGGAATATGGTGAGAAACACTAAAAAAGTATTAAAATGAAAAATCACACAGTAGGACCAAGAATATGGTGAGAAACTCTGAAAAAGTCGAAAACATGAGAAAATCACGGAGTAGTACCAGGAATATTGTGAGAAACCCTGAAAAAGTCGAAAAATGAGAAAATCACACTGTAGGACCTGGAATATGGTGAGAAACTCTGAAAATGTCAAAAAATAAGAAATTCACACTTGTAGGACCTGCAATATGGTGAGAAACCCTGAAAAAGTCAAAAAATGAGAAAATCACACTGTAGGACTTGGAATAAAATGAGAAACCGTGAAAAAGACAAAAAATGACAAAAGTACACGGTAGGAGATGGAATATGGAGAGAAACCGTTAAAAAGTAGAAAAATAAGATATACACACTTGTAGGACATGCAATATGGTGAGAGACGCTGAAAAAGTCTTAAAATGAGAAAATCACACTGTAGTACCTGGAATATGGTTAGAAACCCTGAAAAAGTCCAAAAATAAGAAATTCACACGTGTAGGACCTGCAATATGGTGAGAAACCCTGAAAAAGTCAAAAAATGAGAAAATCACACTGTAGGACTTGGAATAAGATGAGACACCCTGAAAAAGTCAAAAAATGAGAAAATTTCACTGTAGGACTTGGAATAAGATGAGAAACCTGAAAAAGTTGAAAAATGAGAAAATCACAATGTAGAAGATGGAATATGGTGAGCAATCCTGAAAAAGTCAAAAAATGAGAAAATCACACTGTGGAACCTGGAATATGGTGAGAAACTCTGAAAAAGGCGAAAAATTGGAAAAATCACACTCTAGGACTTGGAATATGATGAGAAACCCTGAAAAAGTCAAAAATGAGAAAATCACACTGTAGTAGCTGGAATATGGTGAGAAACATTGAAAAAGTCTCAAAATGAGAAAATCACACAGTTGGACCTGCAATATGGTGAGAAACACTGAAACAGTCGAAAAATAAGAAAATCAAACTTGAAGTACCTGCAATATGTTGAGAAACCCTGAAAAATTCCAAAAATTAGAAAATCACACTGTAGGATTTAGAATATGATAAGAAACTGTGAAAAAAGTCAAAAAATGAGAAAAATACACTGTAGAAGCTGGAATATGGTGAGTAAACCCTGAAAAAGTTGAAATATAAAAAAATCACACTTGTAGAACCTCCAATATGGTGAGAAACCCTGAAAAAGTCAAAAAATGAGAAAATCAGACTGTAGGACCTGGAATATGTTCAGAAACCCTGAAAAAGTCTTAAAATGAGAAAATCACACTGTAGGACTTGGAATAAGATGACAAACTCTAAAAAAGTCGAAAATGAGAAAA
>NW_028227435.1:166133-221761 GCF_978045245.1 Mus caroli | reverse complement strand
CACAGTGCAGTACATTGTATATGAGTGAGTTGCACTGAAAAACTTAGAATTTACTGAAAAACCCGCATTAGACGAAATGTACAGTGCTAGTACAATAGTATATGAGTGAGTTGCACTGAAAAACTTACAATTTACTGAAAAACCCGCATTAGACGAAATGCACAGTGTAGTACATTGTATATGAGTGAGTTGCACTGAAAAACTTAGAATTTACTGAAAAACCCGCATTAGACGAAATGCACAGTGTAGTACATTGTATATGAGTGAGTTGCACTTGAAAAACTTAGAATTTACTGAAAAACCCGCATTAGACGAAATGCACAGTGTAGTACATTGTATATGAGTGAGTTGCACTGAAAAACTTAGAATTTACTGAAAAACCCGCATTAGACGAATGTACAGTGTGAGTACATAGTATATGAGTGAGTTGCACTGAAAAACTTATAATTTACTGAAAAACCCGCATTAGACGAAATGCACAGTGTAGTACATAGTATATGAGTGAGTTGCACTGAAAAACTTAGAATTTACTGAAAAACCCGCATTAGACGAAATGCACAGTGTAGTACATTGTATATGAGTGAGTTGCACTGAAAAACGTAGAATTTACTGAAAAACCCCGCTTTAGACGAAATGCACAGTGTAGTACATTGTATATGAGTGAGTTGTATTGAAAAACTTAGAATTTACTGAAAACCCCGGATTAGACGAAATGCACAGTGTAGTACATTGTATATGAGTGAGTTGCACTGAAAAAACTTTAGAATTTACTGAAAAACCCGCATTAGACGAAATGCACAGTGTGAGTACATTGTATATGAGTGAGTTGCACTGAAAAACTTAGAATTTACTGAAAACCCGCATTAGACGAAATGCACAGTGTAGTACATTGTATATGAGTGAGTTTCACTGAAAAACTTAGAATTTACTGAAAAAACCCGCATTAGACGAAATGCACAGTGTAGTACATTGTATATGAGTGAGTTGCACTGAAAAACTTAGAATTTACTGAAAAACCCCGGATTAGACGAAATGCACAGTGTAGTACATTGTATATGAGTGAGTTTCACTGAAAAACTTAGAATTTACTGAAAAACCCGCATTAGACGAAATGCACAGTGTAGTACATTGTATATGAGTGAGTTGCACTGAAAAACTTAGAATTTACTGAAAAACCCGCATTAGACGAAATGCACAGTGTAGTGCATTGTATATGAGTGAGTTGCACTGAAAAACTTAGAATTTACTGAAAAACCCGCATTAGACGAAATGCACAGTGTAGTACATTGTATATGAGTGAGTTGCACTTTAAAAACTTAGAATTTACTGAAAAACCCGCATTAGACGAAATGCACAGTGTAGTACATTGTATATGAGTGAGTTGCACTGAAAAACTTAGAATTTACTGAAAAACCCGCATTAGACGAAATGCACAGTATAGTACATTGTATATGAGTGAGTTGCACTGAAAAAACTTAGAATTTACTAAAAACCCGCATTAGACGAAATGCACAGTGTGAGTACATTGTATATGAGTGAGTTGCACTGAAAAACTTAGAATTTACTGAAAAAACCCGCATTAGACGAAATGCACAGTGCAGTACATTGTATATGAGTGAGTTGCACTGAAAAACTTAGAATTTACTGAAAAACCCGCATTAGACGAATGTACAGTGTAGTACATAGTATATGAGTGAGTTGCACTGAAAAACTTATAATTTACTGAAAAACCCGCATTAGACGAAATGCACAGTGTAGTACATAGTATATGAGTGAGTTGCACTGAAAAACTTACAATTTACTGAAAAACCCGCATTAGACGAAATGCACAGTGTAGTACATTGTATATGAGTGAGTTGCACTGGAAAAACTTAGAATTTACTGAAAAACCCGCATTAGACGAAATGAACAGTGTAGTACATTGTATATGAGTGAGTTGCACTGAAAAAACGTAGAATTTACTGAAAAAACCCGCTTTAGACGAAATGCACAGTGTAGTACATTGTATATGAGTGAGTTGTATTGAAAAACTTAGAATTTACTGAAAAAACCCGGATTAGACGAAATGCACAGTGTAGTACATTGTATATGAGTGAGTTGCACTGAAAAAACTTAGAATTTACTGAAAAACCCGCATTAGACGAAATGCACAGTGTAGTACATTGTATATGAGTGAGTTGCACTGAAAAACTTAGAATTTACTGAAAAACCCGCATTAGACGAAATGCACAGTGTAGTACATTGTATATGAGTGAGTTTCACTGAAAAACTTAGAATTTACTGAAAAACCCCGCATTAGACGAAATGCACAGTGTAGTACATTGTATATGAGTGAGTTGCACTGAAAAACTTAGAATTTACTGAAAAACCCGCATTAGACGAAATGCACAGTGTAGTACATTGTATATGAGTGAGTTGCACTGAAAAAACTTAGAATTTACTGAAAAACCCGCATTAGACGAAATGCACAGTGTAGTACATTGTATATGAGTGAGTTGCACTGAAAAACTTAGAATTTACTGAAAAACCCGCATTAGACGAAATGCACAGTGTAGTACATTGTATATGAGTGAGTTGCACTGAAAAACTTAGAATTTACTGAAAAACCCGCATTAGACGAAATGCACAGTGTAGTACATTGTATATGAGTGAGTTTCACTGAAAAACTTAGAATTTACTGAAAAACCCGCATTAGACGAAATGCACAGTGTAGTACATTGTATATGAGTGAGTTGCACTGAAAAACTTAGAATT
This sequence comes from Mus caroli, assembly GCF_978045245.1. NCBI lineage: Eukaryota > Metazoa > Chordata > Mammalia > Rodentia > Muridae > Mus > Mus caroli. The sequence goes on along the minus strand of NW_028227435.1, from coordinate 219,007 downwards.
TACTGAAAAACCCGGATTAGACGAAATGCACAGTGTAGTACATTGTATATGAGTGAGTTTCACTGAAAAACTTAGAATTTACTGAAAAACCCGCATTAGACGAAATGCACAGTGTAGTACATTGTATATGAGTGAGTTGCACTGAAAAACTTAGAATTTACTGAAAAACCCGCATTAGACGAAATGCACAGTGTAGTACATTGTATATGAGTGAGTTGCACTGAAAAACTTAGAATTTACTGAAAAACCCGCATTAGACGAAATGCACAGTGTAGTACATTGTATATGAGTGAGTTGCACTGAAAAACTTAGAATTTACTGAAAAACCCGCATTAGACGAAATGCACAGTGTAGTACATTGTATATGAGTGAGTTGCACTGAAAAACTTAGAATTTACTGAAAAACCCGCATTAGACGAAATGCACAGTATAGTACATTGTATATGAGTGAGTTGCACTGAAAAACTTAGAATTTACTAAAAAACCCGCATTAGACGAAATGCACAGTGTAGTACATTGTATATGAGTGAGTTGCACTGAAAAACTTAGAATTTACTGAAAAACCCGCATTAGACGAAATGCACAGTGCAGTACATTGTATATGAGTGAGTTGCACTGAAAAACTTAGAATTTACTGAAAAACCCGCATTAGACGAATGTACAGTGTGAGTACATAGTATATGAGTGAGTTGCACTGAAAAACTTATAATTTACTGAAAAACCCGCATTAGACGAAATGCACAGTGTAGTACATTGTATATGAGTGAGTTGCAGTGAAAAAACTTAGAATTTACTGAAAAACCCGCATTAGACGAAATGCACAGTGTAGTACATTGTATATGAGTGAGTTGCACTGAAAAACTTAGAATTTACTGAAAAACCCGCATTAGACGAAATGCACAGTGTAGTACATTGTATATGAGTGAGTTTCACTGAAAAACTTAGAATTTACTGAAAAACCCGCTTTAGACGAAATGCACAGTGTAGTACATTGTATATGAGTGAGTTGTATTGAAAAACTTAGAATTTACTGAAAAACCCGGATTAGACGAAATGCACAGTGTAGTACATTGTATATGAGTGAGTTGCACTGAAAAAACTTAGAATTTACTGAAAAACCCGCATTAGACGAAATGCACAGTGTAGTACATTGTATATGAGTGAGTTGCACTGAAAAACTTAGAATTTACTGAAAAACCCGCATTAGACGAAATGCACAGTGTAGTACATTGTATATGAGTGAGTTTCACTGAAAAACTTAGAATTTACTGAAAAACCCGCATTAGACGAAATGCACAGTGTAGTACATTGTATATGAGTGAGTTGCAATGAAAAACTTAGAATTTACTGAAAAACCCGCATTAGACGAAATGCACAGTGTAGTACATTGTATATGGAGTGAGTTGCACTGAAAAACTTAGAATTTACTGAAAAACCCGCATTAGACGAAATGCACAGTGTAGTACATTGTATATGAGTGAGTTGCACTGAAAAACTTAGAATTTACTGAAAAACCCGCATTAGACGAAATGCACAGTGTAGTACATTGTATATGAGTGAGTTGCACTGAAAAACTTAGAATTTACTGAAAAACCCGCATTAGACGAAATGCACAGTATAGTAACATTGTATATGAGTGAGTTGCACTGAAAAACTTAGAATTTACTAAAAAACCCGCATTAGACGAAATGCACAGTGTAGTACATTGTATATGAGTGAGTTGCACTGAAAAACTTAGAATTTACTGAAAAACCCGCATCAGACGAAATGCACAGTGTAGTACATTGTATATGAGTGAGTTGCACTGAAAAAATTAGAATTTACTGAAAAACCCGCATTAGACGAAATGCACAGTGTAGTACATAGTATATGAGTGAGTTGCACTGAAAAACTTAGAATTTACTGAAAAACCCGCATTAGACGAAATGCACAGTGTAGTACATAGTATATGAGTGAGTTGCACTGAAAAACTTAGAATTTACTGAAAAACCCGCATCAGACGAAATGCACAGTGTAGTACATTGTATATGAGTGAGTTGCACTGAAAAATTTAGAATTTACTGAAAAACCCGCATTAGACGAAATGCACAGTGTAGTACATTGTATATGAGTGAGTTGCACTGAAAAACTTAGAATTTACTGAAAAACCCGCATTAGACGAAATGCACAGTGTAGTACATTGTATATGAGTGAGTTGCACTGAAATACTTAGAATTTACTGAAAAACCCGCATTAGACGAAATGCACAGTGTAGTACATTGTATATGAGTGAGTTGCACTGAAAACTTAGAATTTACTGAAAAACCCGCATTAGACGAAATGCACAAGTGTAGTACATTGTATATGAGTGAGTTGCACTGAAAAACTTAGAATTTACTGAAAAACCCGCATTAGACGAAATGCACAGTGTAGTACATTGTATATGAGTGAGTTGCACTGAAAAACTTAGAATTTACTGAAAAACCCGCATTAGACGAAATGCACAGTGTAGTACATTGTATATGAGTGAGTTGCACTGAAAAAACGGTAGAATTTACTGAAAAACCCGCATTAGACGAAATGCACAGTGTGAGTACATTGTATATGAGTGAGTTGCACTGAAAAACTTAGAATTTACTGAAAAACCCTCATTAGACGAAATGCACAGTGTAGTACATTGTATATGAGTGAGTTGCACTGAAAAACTTAGAATTTACTGAAAAACCCGCATTAGACGAAATGTACAGTGTAGTACATAGTATATGAGTGAGTTGCACTGAAAAACTTAGAATTTACTGAAAAACCCGCATTAGACGAAATGCACAGTGTAGTACATAGTATATGAGTGAGTTGCACTGAAAAAACTTAGAATTTACTGAAAAACACGCATTAGACGAAATGCACAGTGTAGTACATTGTATATGAGTTGAGTTGCACTGAAAAAACTTAGAATTTACTGAAAAACCCGCATTAGACGAAATGAACAGTGTAGTACATTGTATATGAGTGAGTTGCACTGAAAAACGTAGAATTTACAGAAAAACCCGCTTTAGACGAAATGCACAGTGTAGTACATTGTATATGAGTGAGTTGTATTGAAAAACTTAGAATTTACTGAAAAACCCGCATTAGACGAAATGCACAGTGTAGTACATTGTATATGAGTGAGTTGCACTGAAAAAACTTAGAATTTACTGAAAAACCCGCATTAGACGAAATGCACAGTGTAGTACATTGTATATGAGTGAGTTGCACTGAAAAACTTAGAATTTACTGAAAAACCCCGCATTAGACGAAATGCACAGTGTAGTACATTGTATATGAGTGAGTTGCACTGAAAAAACTTAGAATTTACTGAAAAACCCGCATTAGACGAAATGCACAGTGTAGTACATTGTATATGAGTGAGTTGCACTGAAAAACTTAGAATTTACTGAAAAACCCGCATTAGACGAAATGCACAGTGTAGTACATTTTATATGAGTGAGTTTCACTGAAAAACTTAGAATTTACTGAAAAACCCGCATTAGACGAAATGCACAGTGTAGTACATTGTATATGAGTGAGTTGCACTGAAAAACTTAGAATTTACTGAAAAACCCGCATTAGACGAAATGCACAGTGTAGTACATTGTATATGAGTGAGTTGCACTGAAAAAACTTAGAATTTACTGAAAAACCCGCATTAGACGAAATGAACAGTGTAGTACATTGTATATGAGTGAGTTGCACTGAAAAACGTAGAATTTACTGAAAAACCCGCTTTAGACGAAATGCACAGTGTAGTACATTGTATATGAGTGAGTAGTATTGAAAAACTTAGAATTTACTGAAAAACCCGGATTAGACGAAAGTGCACAGTGTAGTACATTGTATATGAGTGAGTTGCACTGAAAAAACTTAGAATTTACTGAAAAACCCGCATTAGACGAAATGCACAGTGTAGTACATTGTATATGAGTGAGTTGCACTGAAAAACTTAGAATTTACTGAAAAACCCGCATTAGACGAAATGCACAGTGTAGTACATTGTATATGAGTGAGTTTCACTGAAAAACTTAGAATTTACTGAAAAACCCGCATTAGACCAAATGCACAGTGTAGTACATTGTATATGAGTGAGTTGCACTGAAAAACTTAGAATTTACTGAAAAACCCGCATTAGACGAAATGCACAGTGTAGTACATTGTATATGAGTGAGTTGCACTGAAAAACTTAGAATTTACTGAAAAACCCGCATTAGACGAAATGCACAGTGTAGTACATTGTATATGAGTGAGTTGCACTGAAAAACTTAGAATTTACTGAAAAAACCCGCATTAGACGAAATGCACAGTGTAGTACATTGTATATGAGTGAGTTGCACTGAAAAACTTAGAATTTACTGAAAAACCCGCATTAGACGAAATGCACAGTGTAGGTACATTGTATATGAGTGAGTTGCACTGAAAAACTTAGAATTTACTGAAAAACCCGCATTAGACGAATGTACAGTGTAGTACATAGTATATGAGTGAGTTGCACTGAAAAACTTATAATTTACTGAAAAACCCGCATTAGACGAAATGCACAGTGTAGTACATAGTATATGAGTGAGTTGCACTGAAAAACTTAGAATTTACTGAAAAACCAGCATTAGACGAAATGCACAGTGTAGTACATTGTATATGAGTGAGTTGCACTGAAAAACTTAGAATTTACTGAAAAACCCGCATTAGACGAAATGAACAGTGTAGTACATTGTATATGAGTGAGTTGCACTGAAAAACGTAGAATTTACTGAAAAACCCGCTTTAGACGAAATGCACAGTGTAGTACATTGTATATGAGTGAGTTGTATTGAAAAACTTAGAATTTACTGAAAAACCCGGATTAGACGAAATGCACAGTGTAGTACATTGTATATGAGTGAGTTGCACTGAAAAAACTTAGAATTTACTGAAAAACCCGCATTAGACGAAATGCACAGTGTAGTACATTGTATATGAGTGAGTTGCACTGAAAAACTTAGAATTTACTGAAAAACCCGCATTAGACGAAATGCACAGTGTAGTACATTGTATATGAGTGAGTTTCACTGAAAAACTTAGAATTTACTGAAAAACCCGCATTAGACGAAATGCACAGTGTAGTACATTGTATATGAGTGAGTTGCACTGAAAAACTTAGAATTTACTGAAAAACCCGCATTAGACGAAATGCACAGTGTAGTACATTGTATATGAGTGAGTTGCACTGAAAAACTTAGAATTTACTGAAAAACCCGCATTAGACGAAATGCACAGTGTAGTACATTGTATATGAGTGAGTTGCACTGAAAAACTTAGAATTTACTGAAAAACCCGCATTAGACGAAATGCACAGTGTAGTACATTGTATATGAGTGAGTTGCACTGAAAAACTTAGAATTTACTGAAAAACCCGCATTAGACGAAATGCACAGTGTAGTACATTGTATATGAGTGAGTTGCACTGAAAAACTTAGAATTTACTGAAAAACCCGCATTAGACGAAATGCACAGTATAGTACATTGTATATGAGTGAGTTGCACTGAAAAACTTAGAATTTACTAAAAAACCCGCATTAGACGAAATGCACAGTGTAGTACATTGTATATGAGTGAGTTGCACTGAAAAACTTAGAATTTACTGAAAAACCCGCATCAGACGATATGCACAGTGTAGTACATTGTATATGAGTGAGTTGCACTGAAAAAATTAGAATTTACTGAAAAACCCGCATTAGACGAAATGCACAGTGTAGTACATAGTATATGAGTGAGTTGCACTGAAAAACTTAGAATTTACTGAAAAACCCGCATTAGACGAAATGCACAGTGTAGTACATAGTATATGAGTGAGTTGCACTGAAAAACTTAGAATTTACTGAAAAACCCGCATCAGACGAAATGCACAGTGTAGTACATTGTATATGAGTGAGTTGCACTGAAAAATTTAGAATTTACTGAAAAACCCGCATTAGACGAAATGCACAGTGTAGTACATTGTATATGAGTGAGTTGCACTGAAAAACTTAGAATTTACTGAAAAACCCGCATTAGACGAAATGCACAGTGTAGTACATTGTATATGAGTGAGTTGCACTGAAATACTTAGAATTTACTGAAAAACCCGCATTAGACGAAATGCACAGTGTAGTACATTGTATATGAGTGAGTTGCACTGAAAAACTTAGAATTTACTGAAAAACCCGCATTAGACGAAATGCACAGTGTAGTACATTGTATATGAGTGAGTTGCACTGAAAAACTTAGAATTTACTGAAAAACCCGCATTAGACGAAATGCACAGTGTAGTACATTGTATATGAGTGAGTTGCACTGAAAAACTTAGAATTTACTGAAAAACCCGCATTAGACGAAATGCACAGTGTAGTACATTGTATATGAGTGAGTTGCACTGAAAAACTTAGAATTTACTGAAAAATCCGCATTAGACGAAATGCACAGTGTAGTACATTGTATATGAGTGAGTTGCACTGAAAAACTTAGAATTTACTGAAAAACCCTCATTAGACGAAATGCACAGTGTAGTACATTGTATATGAGTGAGTTGCACTGAAAAACTTAGAATTTACTGAAAAACCCGCATTAGACGAAATGTACAGTGTAGTACATAGTATATGAGTGAGTTGCATTGAAAAACTTATAATTTACTGAAAAACCCGCATTAGACGAAATGCACAGTGTAGTACATAGTATATGAGTGAGTTGCACTGAAAAACTTAGAATTTACTGAAAAACACGCATTAGACGAAATGCACAGTGTAGTACATTGTATATGAGTGAGTTGCACTGAAAAACTTAGAATTTACTGAAAAACCCGCATTAGACGAAATGAACAGTGTAGTACATTGTATATGAGTGAGTTGCACTGAAAAACGTAGAATTTACAGAAAAACCCGCTTTAGACGAAATGCACAGTGTAGTACATTGTATATGAGTGAGTTGTATTGAAAAACTTAGAATTTACTGAAAAACCCGCATTAGACGAAATGCACAGTGTAGTACATTGTATATGAGTGAGTTGCACTGAAAAACTTAGAATTTACTGAAAAACCCGCATTAGACGAAATGCACAGTGTAGTACATTGTATATGAGTGAGTTGCACTGAAAAACTTAGAATTTACTGAAAAACCCGCATTAGACGAAATGCACAGTGTAGTACATTGTATATGAGTGAGTTGCACTGAAAAACTTAGAATTTACTGAAAAACCCGCATTAGACGAAATGCACAGTGTAGTACATTGTATATGAGTGAGTTGCACTGAAAAACATAGAATTTACTGAAAAACCCGCATCAGACGAAATGCACAGTGTAGTACATTGTATATGAGTGAGTTGCACTGAAAAAATTAGAATTTACTGAAAAACCCGCATTAGACGAAATGCACAGTGTAGTACATAGTATATGAGTGAGTTGCACTGAAAAACTTAGAATTTACTGAAAAACCCGCATTAGACGAAATGCACAGTGTAGTACATAGTATATGAGTGAGTTGCACTGAAAAACTTAGAATTTACTGAAAAACCCGCATCAGACGAAATGCACAGTGTAGTACATTGTATATGAGTGAGTTGCACTGAAAAATTTAGAATTTACTGAAAAACCCGCATTAGACGAAATGCACAGTGTAGTACATTGTATATGAGTGAGTTGCACTGAAAAACTTAGAATTTACTGAAAAACCCGCATTAGACGAAATGCACAGTGTAGTACATTGTATATGAGTGAGTTGCACTGAAAAACTTAGAATTTACTGAAAAACCCGCATTAGACGAAATGCACAGTGTAGTACATTGTATATGAGTGAGTTGCACTGAAATACTTAGAATTTACTGAAAAACCCGCATTAGACGAATTGCACAGTGTAGTATACATTGTATATGAGTGAGTTGCACTGAAAAACTTAGAATTTACTGAAAAACCCTCATTAGACGAAATGCACAGTGTAGTACATAGTATATGAGTGAGTTGCACTGAAAAACTTAGAATTTACTGAAAAACCCGCATTAGACGAAATGCACAGTGTAGTACATAGTATATGAGTGAGTTGCACTGAAAAACTTAGAATTTACTGAAAAACTCGCATCAGACGAAAAAAACAGTGTAGTACATAGTATATGAGTGAGTTGCACTGAAAAACTTAGAATTACTGAAAAACCCGCATTAGACGAAATGCACAGTGTAGTACATTGTATATGAGTGAGTTGCACTGAAAAACTTAGAATTTACTGAAAAACCCGCATTAGACGAAATGCACAGTGTAGTACATTGTATATGAGTGAGTTGCACTGAAAAACTTAGAATTTACTGAAAAACCCGCATCAGACGAAATGCACAGTGTAGTACATTGTATATGAGTGAGTTGCACTGAAAAAATTAGAATTTACTGAAAAACCCGCATTAGACAAAATGCACAGTGTAGTACATTGTATATGAGTGAGTTGCACTGAAAAACTTAGAATTTACTGAAAAACCCGCATTAGACGAAATGCACAGTGTAGTACATAGTATATGAGTGAGTTGCACTGAAAAACTTAGAATTTACTGAAAAACCCGCATCAGACGAAATGCACAGTGTAGTACATTGTATATGAGTGAGTTGCACTGAAAAATTTAGAATTTACTGAAAAACCCGCATTAGACGAAATGCACAGTGTAGTACATTGTATATGAGTGAGTTGCACTGAAAAACTTAGAATTTACTGAAAAACCCGCATTAGACGAAATGCACAGTGTAGTACATTGTATATGAGTGAGTTGCACTGAAAAACTTAGAATTTACTGAAAAACCCGCATTAGACGAAATGCACAGTGTAGTACATTGTATATGAGTGAGTTGCACTGAAAAACTTAGAATTTACTGAAAAACCCGCATTAGACGAAATGCACAGTGTAGTACATTGTATATGAGTGAGTTGCACTGAAAAACTTAGAATTTACTGAAAAACCCGCATTAGACGAAATGCACAGTGTAGTACATTGTATATGAGTGAGTTGCACTGAAAAACTTAGAATTTACTGAAAAACCCGCATTAGACGAAATGCACAGTGTAGTACATTGTATATGAGTGAGTTGCACTGAAAAACTTAGAATTTACTGAAAAACCCGCATTAGACGAAATGCACAGTGTAGTACATTGTATATGAGTGAGTTGCACTGAAAAATTTAGAATTTACTGAAAAACCCGCATTAGACGAAATGCACAGTGTAGTACATTGTATATGAGTGAGTTGCACTGAAATACTTAGAATTTACTGAAAAACCCGCATTAGACGAAATGCACAGTGTAGTACATTGTATATGAGTGAGTTGCACTGAAAAAATTAGAATTTACTGAAAAACCCGCATTAGACGAAATGCACAGTGTAGTACATTGTATATGAGTGAGTTGCACTGAAAAACTTAGAATTTACTGAAAAACCCGCATTAGACGAAATACACAGTGTAGTACATTGTATATGAGTGAGTTGCACTGAAAAACTTAGATTTTACTGAAAAACCCGCATTAGACGAAATGCACAGTGTAGTACATTGTATATGAGTGAGTTGCACTGAAAAACTTAGAATTTACTGAAAAACCCGCATTAGACGAAATGTACAGTGTAGTACATAGTATATGAGTGAGTTGCACTGAAAAACTTAGAATTTACTGAAAAACCCGCATTAGACGAAATGCACAGTGTAGTACATAGTATATGAGTGAGTTGCACTGAAAAACTTAGAATTTACTGAAAAACCCGCATTAGACGAAATGCACAGTGTAGTACATTGTATATGAGTGAGTTGCACTGAAAAACTTAGAATTTACTGAAAAACCCGCATTAGACGAAATGCACAGTGTAGTACATTGTATATGAGTGAGTTGCACTGAAATACTTAGAATTTACTGAAAGCCCGCATTAGACGAAATGCACAGTGTAGTACATTGTATATGAGTGAGTTGCACTGAAAAACTTAGAATTTACTGAAAAACCCTCATTAGACGAAATGCACAGTGTAGTAAATTGTATATGAGTGAGTTGCACTGAAAAACTTAGAATTTACTGAAAAACCCGCATTAGACGAAATGTACAGTGTAGTACATAGTATATGAGTGAGTTGCACTGAAAAACTTATAATTTACTGAAAAACCCGCATTAGACGAAATGCACAGTGTAGTACATAGTATATGAGTGAGTTGAACTGAAAAACTTAGAATTTACTGAAAAACACGCATTAGACGAAATGCACAGTGTAGTACATTGTATATGAGTGAGTTGCACTGAAAAACTTAGAATTTACTGAAAAACCCGCATTAGACGAAATGCACAGTGTAGTACATTGTATATGAGTGAGTTGCACTGAAAAACGTAGAATTTACAGAAAAACCCGCTTTAGACGAAATGCACAGTGTAGTACATTGTATATGAGTGAGTTGTATTGAAAAACTTAGAATTTACTGAAAAACCCACATTAGACGAAATGCACAGTGTAGTACATTGTATATGAGTGAGTAGCACTGAAAAACTTAGAATTTACTGAAAAACCCGCATTAGACGAAATGCACAGTGTAGTACATTGTATATGAGTGAGTTGCACTGGAAAACTTAGAATTTACTGAAAAACCCGCATTAGACGAAATGCACAGTGTAGTACATTGTATATGAGTGAGTTGCACTGAAAAACTTAGAATTTACTGAAAAACCCGCATTAGACGAAATGCACAGTGTAGTACATTGTATATGAGTGAGTTGCACTGAAAAACTTAGAATTTACTGAAAAACCCGCATTAGACGAAATGCACAGTGTAGTACATTGTATATGAGTGAGTTGCACTGAAAAACTTAGAATTTACTGAAAAACCCGCATTAGACGAAATGCACAGTGTAGTACATTGTATATGAGTGAGTTGCACTGAAAAACTTAGAATTTACTGAAAAACCCCGCATTAGACGAAATGCACAGTGTAGTACATTGTATATGAGTGAGTTGCACTGAAAAACTTAGAATTTACTGAAAAAACCCGCATTAGACGAAATGCAACAGTGTAGTACATAGTATATGAGTGAGTTGCACTGAAAAACTTAGAATTTACTGAAAAACCCGCATCAGACGAAATGCACAGTGTAGTACATTGTATATGAGTGAGTTGCACTGAAAAACTTAGAATTTACTGAAAAACCCGCATTAGACGAAATGTACAGTGTAGTACATAGTATATGAGTGAGTTGCACTGAAAAACTTAGAATTTACTGAAAAACCCGCATTAGACGAAATGCACAGTGTAGTACATAGTATATGAGTGAGTTGCACTGAAAAACTTAGAATTTACTGAAAAACCCGCATTAGACGAAATGCACAGTGTAGTACATTGTATATGAGTGAGTTGCACTGAAAAACTTAGAATTTACTGAAAAACCCGCATTAGACGAAATGCACAGTGTAGTACATTGTATATGAGTGAGTTGCACTGAAATACTTAGAATTTACTGAAAAACCCGCATTAGACGAAATGCACAGTGTAGTACATTGTATATGAGTGAGTTGCACTGAAAACTTAGAATTTACTGAAAAACCCTCATTAGACGAAATGCACAGTGTAGTACATTGTATATGAGTGAGTTGCACTGAAAAACTTAGAATTTACTGAAAAACCCGCATTAGACGAAATGTACAGTGTAGTACATAGTATATGAGTGAGTTGCACTGAAAAAACTTATAATTTACTGAAAAACCCGCATTAGACGAAATGCACAGTGTAGTACATAGTATATGAGTGAGTTGAACTGAAAAACTTAGAATTTACTGAAAAACACGCATTAGACGAAATGCACAGTGTAGTACGTTGTATATGAGTGAGTTGCACTGAAAAACTTAGAATTTACTGAAAAACCCGCATTAGACGAAATGAACAGTGTAGTACATTGTATATGAGTGAGTTGCACTGAAAAACGTAGAATTTACAGAAAAACCCGCTTTAGACGAAATGCACAGTGTAGTACATTGTATATGAGTGAGTTGTATTGAAAAACTTAGAATTTACTGAAAAACCCGCATTAGACGAAATGCACAGTGTAGTACATTGTATATGAGTGAGTAGCACTGAAAAACTTAGAATTTACTGAAAAACCCGCATTAGACGAAATGCACAGTGTAGTACATTGTATATGAGTGAGTTGCACTGAAAAACGTAGAATTTACTGAAAAACCCGCATTAGACGAAATGCACAGTGTAGTACATTGTATATGAGTGAGTTGCACTGAAAAACTTAGAATTTACTGAAAAACCCGCATTAGACGAAATGCACAGTGTAGTACATAGTATATGAGTGAGTTGCACTGAAAAACTTAGAATTTACTGAAAAACCCGCATCAGACGAAATGCACAGTGTAGTACATTGTATATGAGTGAGTTGCACTGAAAAACTTAGAATTTACTGAAAAACCCGCATTAGACGAAATGTACAGTGTAGTACATAGTATATGAGTGAGTTGCACTGAAAAACTTAGAATTTACTGAAAAACCCGCATTAGACGAAATGCACAGTGTAGTACATAGTATATGAGTGAGTTGCACTGAAAAACTTAGAATTTACTGAAAAACCCGCATTAGACGAAATGCACAGTGTAGTACATTGTATATGAGTGAGTTGCACTGAAAAACTTAGAATTTACTGAAAAACCCGCATTAGACGAAATGCACAGTGTAGTACATTGTATATGAGTGAGTTGCACTGAAATACTTAGAATTTACTGAAAAACCCGCATTAGACGAAATGCACAGTGTAGTACATTGTATATGAGTGAGTTGCACTGAAAAACTTAGAATTTACTGAAAAACCCTCATTAGACGAAATGCACAGTGTAGTACATTGTATATGAGTGAGTTGCACTGAAAAACTTAGAATTTACTGAAAAACCCGCATTAGACGAAATGTACAGTGTAGTACATAGTATATGAGTGAGTTGCACTGAAAAACTTATAATTTACTGAAAAACCCGCATTAGACGAAATGCACAGTGTAGTACATAGTATATGAGTGAGTTGAACTGAAAAACTTAGAATTTACTGAAAAACACGCATTAGATGAAATGCACAGTGTAGTACATTGTATATGAGTGAGTTGCACTGAAAAACTTAGAATTTACTGAAAAACCCGCATTAGACGAAATGAACAGTGTAGTACATTGTATATGAGTGAGTTGCACTGAAAAACGTAGAATTTACAGAAAAACCCGCTTTAGACGAAATGCACAGTGTAGTACATTGTATATGAGTGAGTTGTATTGAAAAACTTAGAATTTACTGAAAAACCCGCATTAGACGAAATGCACAGTGTAGTACATTGTATATGAGTGAGTAGCACTGAAAAACTTAGAATTTACTGAAAAACCCGCATTAGACGAAATGCACAGTGTAGTACATTGTATATGAGTGAGTTGCACTGAAAAACTTAGAATTTACTGAAAAACCCGCATTAGACGAAATGCACAGTGTAGTACATTGTATATGAGTGAGTTGCACTGAAAAACTTAGAATTTACTGAAAAACCCGCATTAGACGAAATGCACAGTGTAGTACATTGTATATGAGTGAGTTGCACTGAAAAACTTAGAATTTACTGAAAAACCCGCATTAGACGAAATGCACAGTGTAGTACATTGTATATGAGTGAGTTGCACTGAAAAACTTAGAATTTACTGAAAAACCCGCATTAGACGAAATGCACAGTGTAGTACATTGTATATGAGTGAGTTGCACTGAAAAACTTAGAATTTACTGAAAAACCCGCATTAGACGAAATGCACAGTGTAGTACATTGTATATGAGTGAGTTGCACTGAAAAACTTAGAATTTACTGAAAAACCCACATTAGACGAAATGCACAGTGTAGTACATAGTATATGAGTGAGTTGCACTGAAAAACTTAGAATTTACTGAAAAACCCGCATCAGACGAAATGCACAGTGTAGTACATTGTATATGAGTGAGTTGCACTGAAAAATTTAGAATTTACTGAAAAACCCGCATTAGACGAAATGCACAGTGTAGTACATTGTATATGAGTGAGTTGCACTGAAAAACTTAGAATTTACTGAAAAACCCGCATTAGACGAAATGCACAGTGTAGTACATTGTATATGAGTGAGTTGCACTGAAAAACTTAGAATTTACTGAAAAACCCGCATTAGACGAAATACACAGTGTAGTACATTGTATATGAATGAGTTGCACTGAAAAACTTAGAATTTACTGAAAAACCCGCATTAGACGAAATGCACAGTGTAGTACATTGTATATGAGTGAGTTGCACTGAAAAACTTAGAATTTACTGAAAAACCCGCATTAGACGAAATGTACAGTGTAGTACATAGTATATGAGTGAGTTGCACTGAAAAACTTAGAATTTACTGAAAAACCCGCATTAGACGAAATGCACAGTGTAGTACATAGTATATGAGTGAGTTGCACTGAAAAACTTAGAATTTACTGAAAAACCCGCATTAGACGAAATGCACAGTGTAGTACATTGTATATGAGTGAGTTGCACTGAAAAACTTAGAATTTACTGAAAAACCCGCATTAGACAAAATGCACAGTGTAGTACATTGTATATGAGTGAGTTGCACTGAAATACTTAGAATTTACTGAAAAACCCACATTAGACGAAATGCACAGTGTAGTACATTGTATATGAGTGAGTTGCACTGAAAAACTTAGAATTTACTGAAAAACCCGCATTAGACGAAATGCACAGTGTAGTACATTGTATATGAGTGAGTTGCACTGAAAAACTTAGAATTTACTGAAAAACCCGCATTAGACGAAATGTACAGTGTAGTACATAGTATATGAGTGAGTTGCACTGAAAAACTTATAATTTACTGAAAAACCCGCATTAGACGAAATGCACAGTGTAGTACATAGTATATGAGTGAGTTGCACTGAAAAACTTAGAATTTACTGAAAAACCCGCATTAGACGAAATGCACAGTGTAGTACATTGTATATGAGTGAGTTGCACTGAAAAACTTAGAATTTACTGAAAAACACGCATTAGACGAAATGCACAGTGTAGTACATAGTATATGAGTGAGTTGCACTGAAAAACTTAGAATTTACTGAAAAACACGCATTAGACGAAATGCACAGTGTAGTACATTGTATATGAGTGAGTTGCACTGAAAACTTAGAATTTACTGAAAAAACCCGCATTAGACGAAATGAACAGTGTAGTACATTGTATATGAGTGGGTTGCACTGAAAAACGTAGAATTTACAGAAAAACCCGCTTTAGACGAAATGCACAGTGTAGTACATTGTATATGAGTGAGTTGTATTGAAAAACTTAGAATTTACTGAAAAACCCGCATTAGACGAAATGCACAGTGTAGTACATTGTATATGAGTGAGTTGCACTGAAAAACTTAGAATTTACTGAAAAACCCGCATTAGACGAAATGCACAGTGTAGTACATTGTATATGAGTGAGTTGCACTGAAAAACTTAGAATTTACTGAAAAACCCGCATTAGACGAAATACACAGTGTAGTACATTGTATATGAGTGAGTTGCACTGAAAAACTTAGAATTTACTGAAAAACCCGCATTAGACGAAATGCACAGTGTAGTACATTGTATATGAGTGAGTTGCACTGAAAAACTTAGAATTTACTAAAAAACCCGCATTAGACGAAATGTACAGTGTAGTACATAGTATATGAGTGAGTTGCACTGAAAAACTTAGAATTTACTGAAAAACCCGCATTAGACGAAATGCACAGTGTAGTACATAGTATATGAGTGAGTTGCACTGAAAAACTTAGAATTTACTGAAAACCCGCATTAGACGAAATGCACAGTGTAGTACATTGTATATGAGTGAGTTGCACTGAAAAACTTAGAATTTACTGAAAAACCCGCATTAGACAAAATGCACAGTGTAGTACATTGTATATGAGTGAGTTGCACTGAAATACTTAGAATTTACTGAAAAACCCACATTAGACGAAATGCACAGTGTAGTACATTGTATATGAGTGAGTTGCACTGAAAAACTTAGAATTTACTGAAAAACCCGCATTAGACGAAATGCACAGTGTAGTACATTGTATATGAGTGAGTTGCACTGAAAAACTTAGAATTTACTGAAAAACCCGCATTAGACGAAATGTACAGTGTAGTACATAGTATATGAGTGAGTTGCACTGAAAAACTTATAATTTACTGAAAAACCCGCATTAGACGAAATGCACAGTGTAGTACATAGTATATGAGTGAGTTGCACTGAAAAACTTAGAATTTACTGAAAAACCCGCATTAGACGAAATGCACAGTGTAGTACATTGTATATGAGTGAGTTGCACTGAAAAACTTAGAATTTACTGAAAAACCCGCATTAGACGAAATGTACAGTGTAGTACATAGTATATGAGTGAGTTGCACTGAAAAACTTATAATTTACTGAAAAACCCGCATTAGACGAAATGCACAGTGTAGTACATAGTATATGAGTGAGTTGCACAGAAAAACTTAGAATTTACTGAAAAACACGCATTAGACGAAATGCACAGTGTAGTACATTGTATATGAGTGAGTTGCACTGAAAAACTTAGAATTTACTGAAAAACCCGCATTAGACGAAATACACAGTGTAGTACATTGTATATGAGTGAGTTGCACTGAAAAACTTAGAATTTACTGAAAAACCCGCATTAGACGAAATGCACAGTGTAGTACATTGTATATGAGTGAGTTGCACTGAAAAACTTAGAATTTACTGAAAAACTCGCATTAGACGAAATGTACAGTGTAGTACATAGTATATGAGTGAGTTGCACTGAAAAACTTAGAATTTACTGAAAAACCCGCATTAGACGAAATGCACAGTGTAGTACATAGTATATGAGTGAGTTGCACTGAAAAACTTAGAATTTACTGAAAAACCCGCATTAGACGAAATGCACAGTGTAGTACATTGTATATGAGTGAGTTGCACTGAAAAACTTAGAATTTACTGATAAACACGCATTAGACGAAATGCACAGTGTAGTACATAGTATATGAGTGAGTTGCACTGAAAAACATAGAATTTACTGAAAAACACGCATTAGACGAAATGCACAGTGTAGTACATTGTATATGAGTGAGTTGCACTGAAAAACTTAGAATTTACTGAAAAACCCGCATTAGACGAAATGAACAGTGTAGTACATTGTATATGAGTGGGTTGCACTGAAAAACGTAGAATTTACAGAAAAACCCGCTTTAGACGAAATGCACAGTGTAGTACATTGTATATGAGTGAGTTGTATTGAAAAACTTAGAATTTACTGAAAAACCCGCATTAGACGAAATGCACAGTGTAGTACATTGTATATGAGTGAGTTGCACTGAAAAACTTAGAATTTACTGAAAAACCCGCATTAGACGAAATGCACAGTGTAGTACATTGTATATGAGTGAGTTGCACTGAAAAACTTAGAATTTACTGAAAAACCCGCATTAGACGAAACACACAGTGTAGTACATTGTATATGAGTGAGTTGCACTGAAAAACTTAGAATTTACTGAAAAACCCGCATTAGACGAAATGCACAGTGTAGTACATTGTATATGAGTGAGTTGCACTGAAAAACTTAGAATTTACTGAAAAACCCGCATTAGACGAAATGTACAGTGTAGTACATAGTATATGAGTGAGTTGCACTGAAAAACTTAGAATTTACTGAAAAACCCGCATTAGACGAAATGCACAGTGTAGTACATAGTATATGAGTGAGTTGCACTGAAAAACTTAGAATTTACTGAAAAACCCGCATTAGACGAAATGCACAGTGTAGTACATTGTATATGAGTGAGTTGCACTGAAAAACTTAGAATTTACTGAAAAACCCGCATTAGACAAAATGCACAGTGTAGTACATTGTATATGAGTGAGTTGCACTGAAATACTTAGAATTTACTGAAAAACCCACATTAGACGAAATGCACAGTGTAGTACATTGTATATGAGTGAGTTGCACTGAAAAACTTAGAATTTACTGAAAAACCCGCATTAGACGAAATGCACAGTGTAGTACATTGTATATGAGTGAGTTGCACTGAAAAACTTAGAATTTACTGAAAAACCCGCATTAGACGAAATGTACAGTGTAGTACATAGTATATGAGTGAGTTGCACTGAAAAACTTATAATTTACTGAAAAACCCGCATTAGACGAAATGCACAGTGTAGTACATAGTATATGAGTGAGTTGCACTGAAAAACTTAGAATTTACTGAAAAACCCGCATTAGACGAAATGCACAGTGTAGTACATTGTATATGAGTGAGTTGCACTGAAAAACTTAGAATTTACTGAAAAACCCGCATTAGACGAAATGTACAGTGTAGTACATAGTATATGAGTGAGTTGCACTGAAAAACTTATAATTTACTGAAAAACCCGCATTAGACGAAATGCACAGTGTAGTACATAGTATATGAGTGAGTTGCACTGAAAAACTTAGAATTTACTGAAAAACCCGCATTAGACGAAATGTACAGTGTAGTACATAGTATATGAGTGAGTTGCACTGAAAAACTTATAATTTACTGAAAAACCCGCATTAGACGAAATGCACAGTGTAGTACATAGTATATGAGTGAGTTGCACTGAAAAACTTAGAATTTACTGAAAAACACGCATTAGACGAAATGCACAGTGTAGTACATTGTATATGAGTGAGTTGCACTGAAAAACTTAGAATTTACTGAAAAACCCGCATTAGACGAAATGAACAGTGTAGTACATTGTATATGAGTGAGTTGCACTGAAAAACGTAGAATTTACAGAAAAACCCGCTTTAGACGAAATGCAGAGTGTAGTACATTGTATATGAGTGAGTTGCACTGAAAAACTTAGAATTTACTGAAAAACCCGCATTAGACGAAATGCACAGTGTAGTACATTGTATATGAGTGAGTTGCACTGAAAAACTTAGAATTTACTGAAAAACCCGCATCAGACGAAATGCACAGTGTAGTACATTGTATATGAGTGAGTTGCACTGAAAAAATTAGAATTTACTGAAAAACCCGCATTAGACGAAATGCACAGTGTAGTACATAGTATATGAGTGAGTTGCACTGAAAAATTTAGAATTTACTGAAAAACCCGCATTAGACGAAATGCACAGTGTAGTACATTGTATATGAGTGAGTTGCACTGAAAAACTTAGAATTTACTGAAAAACCCGCATTAGACGAAATGTACAGTGTAGTACATAGTATATGAGTGAGTTGCACTGAAAAACTTATAATTTACTGAAAAACCCGCATTAGACGAAATGCACAGTGTAGTACATAGTATATGAGTGAGTTGCACTGAAAAACTTAGAATTTACTGAAAAACACGCATTAGACGAAATGCACAGTGTAGTACATTGTATATGAGTGAGTTGCACTGAAAAACTTAGAATTTACTGAAAAACCCGCATTAGACGAAATGAACAGTGTAGTACATTGTATATGAGTGAGTTGCACTGAAAAACGTAGAATTTACAGAAAAACCCGCTTTAGACGAAATGCACAGTGTAGTACATTGTATATGAGTGAGTTGTATTGGAAAACTTAGAATTTACTGAAAAACCCGCATTAGACGAAATGCACAGTGTAGTACATTGTATATGAGTGAGTTGCACTGAAAAACTTAGAATTTACTGAAAAACCCGCATTAGACGAAATGCACAGTGTAGTACATTGTATATGAGTGAGTTGCACTGAAAAACTTAGAATTTACTGAAAAACCCCCATTAGACGAAATGCACAGTGTAGTACATTGTATATGAGTGAGTTGCACTGAAAAACTTAGAATTTACTGAAAAACCCGCATTAGACGAAATGCACAGTGTAGTACATTGTATATGAGTGAGTTGCACTGAAAAACTTAGAATTTACTGAAAAACCCGCATTAGACGAAATGCACAGTGTAGTACATTGTATATGAGTGAGTTGCACTGAAAAACTTAGAATTTACTGAAAAACCCGCATTAGACGAAATGCACAGTGTAGTACATTGTATATGAGTGAGTTGCACTGAAAAACTTAGAATTTACTGAAAAACCCGCATTAGACGAAATGCACAGTGTAGTACATTGTATATGAGTGAGTTGCACTGAAAAAATTAGAATTTACTGAAAAACCCGCATCAGACGAAATGCACAGTGTAGTACATTGTATATGAGTGAGTTGCACTGAAAAATTTAGAATTTACTGAAAAACCCGCATTAGACGAAATGCACAGTGTAGTACATAGTATATGAGTGAGTTGCACTGAGAAATTTAGAATTTACTGAAAAACCCGCATTAGACGAAATGCACAGTGTAGTACATAGTATATGAGTGAGTTTCACTGAAAAACTTAGAATTTACTGAAAAACCCGCATCAGACGAAATGCACAGTGTAGTACATTGTATATGAGTGAGTTGCACTGAAAAATTTAGAATTTACTGAAAAACCCGCATTAGACGAAATGCACAGTGTAGTACATTGTATATGAGTGAGTTGCACTGAAAAACTTAGAATTTACTGAAAAACCCGCATTAGACGAAATGCACAGTGTAGTACATTGTATATGAGTGAGTTGCACTGAAAAACTTAGAATTTACTGAAAAACCCGCATTAGACGAAATGCACAGTGTAGTACATTGTATATGAGTGAGTTGCACTGAAATACTTAGAATTTACTGAAAAACCCACATTAGACGAAATGCACAGTGTAGTACATTGTATATGAGTGAGTTGCACTGAAAAACTTAGAATTTACTGAAAAACCCGCATTAGACGAAATGCACAGTGTAGTACATTGTATATGAGTGAGTTGCACTGAAAAACTTAGAATTTACTGAAAAACCCGCATTAGACGAAATGTACAGTGTAGTACATAGTATATGAGTGAGTTGCACTGAAAAACTTATAATTTACTGAAAAACCCGCATTAGACGAAATGCACAGTGTAGTACATAGTATATGAGTGAGTTGCACTGAAAAACTTAGAATTTACTGAAAAACCCGCATTAGACGAAATGCACAGTGTAGTACATTGTATATGAGTGAGTTGCACTGAAAAACTTAGAATTTACTGAAAAACCCGCATTAGACGAAATGTACAGTGTAGTACATAGTATATGAGTGAGTTGCACTGAAAAACTTATAATTTACTGAAAAACCCGCATTAGACGAAATGCACAGTGTAGTACATAGTATATGAGTGAGTTGCACTGAAAAACTTAGAATTTACTGAAAAACACGCATTAGACGAAATGCACAGTGTAGTACATTGTATATGAGTGAGTTGCACTGAAAAACTTAGAATTTACTGAAAAACCCGCATTAGACGAAATACACAGTGTAGTACATTGTATATGAGTGAGTTGCACTGAAAAACTTAGAATTTACTGAAAAACCCGCATTAGACGAAATGCACAGTGTAGTACATTGTATATGAGTGAGTTGCACTGAAAAACTTAGAATTTACTGAAAAACTCGCATTAGACGAAATGTACAGTGTAGTACATAGTATATGAGTGAGTTGCACTGAAAAACTTAGAATTTACTGAAAAACCCGCATTAGACGAAATGCACAGTGTAGTACATAGTATATGAGTGAGTTGCACTGAAAAACTTAGAATTTACTGAAAAACCCGCATTAGACGAAATGCACAGTGTAGTACATTGTATATGAGTGAGTTGCACTGAAAAACTTAGAATTTACTGATAAACACGCATTAGACGAAATGCACAGTGTAGTACATAGTATATGAGTGAGTTGCACTGAAAAACATAGAATTTACTGAAAAACACGCATTAGACGAAATGCACAGTGTAGTACATTGTATATGAGTGAGTTGCACTGAAAAACTTAGAATTTACTGAAAAACCCGCATTAGACGAAATGAACAGTGTAGTACATTGTATATGAGTGGGTTGCACTGAAAAACGTAGAATTTACAGAAAAACCCGCTTTAGACGAAATGCACAGTGTAGTACATTGTATATGAGTGAGTTGTATTGAAAAACTTAGAATTTACTGAAAAACCCGCATTAGACGAAATGCACAGTGTAGTACATTGTATATGAGTGAGTTGCACTGAAAAACTTAGAATTTACTGAAAAACCCGCATTAGACGAAATGCACAGTGTAGTACATTGTATATGAGTGAGTTGCACTGAAAAACTTAGAATTTACTGAAAAACCCGCATTAGACGAAACGCACAGTGTAGTACATTGTATATGAGTGAGTTGCACTGAAAAACTTAGAATTTACTGAAAAACCCGCATTAGACGAAATGCACAGTGTAGTACATTGTATATGAGTGAGTTGCACTGAAAAACTTAGAATTTACTGAAAAACCCGCATTAGACGAAATGTACAGTGTAGTACATAGTATATGAGTGAGTTGCACTGAAAAACTTAGAATTTACTGAAAAACCCGCATTAGACGAAATGCACAGTGTAGTACATAGTATATGAGTGAGTTGCACTGAAAAACTTAGAATTTACTGAAAAACCCGCATTAGACGAAATGCACAGTGTAGTACATTGTATATGAGTGAGTTGCACTGAAAAACTTAGAATTTACTGAAAAACCCGCATTAGACGAAATGCACAGTGTAGTACATTGTATATGAGTGAGTTGCACTGAAATACTTAGAATTTACTGAAAAACCCACATTAGACGAAATGCACAGTGTAGTACATTGTATATGAGTGAGTTGCACTGAAAAACTTAGAATTTACTGAAAAACCCGCATTAGACGAAATGCACAGTGTAGTACATTGTATATGAGTGAGTTGCACTGAAAAACTTAGAATTTACTGAAAAACCCGCATTAGACGAAATGTACAGTGTAGTACATAGTATATGAGTGAGTTGCACTGAAAAACTTATAATTTACTGAAAAACCCGCATTAGACGAAATGCACAGTGTAGTACATAGTATATGAGTGAGTTGCACTGAAAAACTTAGAATTTACTGAAAAACCCGCATTAGACGAAATGCACAGTGTAGTACATTGTATATGAGTGAGTTGCACTGAAAAACTTAGAATTTACTGAAAAACCCGCATTAGACGAAATGTACAGTGTAGTACATAGTATATGAGTGAGTTGCACTGAAAAACTTATAATTTACTGAAAAACCCGCATTAGACGAAATGCACAGTGTAGTACATAGTATATGAGTGAGTTGCACTGAAAAACTTAGAATTTACTGAAAAACACGCATTAGACGAAATGCACAGTGTAGTACATTGTATATGAGTGAGTTGCACTGAAAAACTTAGAATTTACTGAAAAACCCGCATTAGACGAAATGAACAGTGTAGTACATTGTATATGAGTGAGTTGCACTGAAAAACGTAGAATTTACAGAAAAACCCGCTTTAGACGAAATGCAGAGTGTAGTACATTGTATATGAGTGAGTTGCACTGAAAAACTTAGAATTTACTGAAAAACCCGCATTAGACGAAATGCACAGTGTAGTACATTGTATATGAGTGAGTTGCACTGAAAAACTTAGAATTTACTGAAAAACCCGCATCAGACGAAATGCACAGTGTAGTACATTGTATATGAGTGAGTTGCACTGAAAAAATTAGAATTTACTGAAAAACCCGCATTAGACGAAATGCACAGTGTAGTACATAGTATATGAGTGAGTTGCACTGAAAAATTTAGAATTTACTGAAAAACCCGCATTAGACGAAATGCACAGTGTAGTACATTGTATATGAGTGAGTTGCACTGAAAAACTTAGAATTTACTGAAAAACCCGCATTAGACGAAATGTACAGTGTAGTACATAGTATATGAGTGAGTTGCACTGAAAAACTTATAATTTACTGAAAAACCCGCATTAGACGAAATGCACAGTGTAGTACATAGTATATGAGTGAGTTGCACTGAAAAACTTAGAATTTACTGAAAAACACGCATTAGACGAAATGCACAGTGTAGTACATTGTATATGAGTGAGTTGCACTGAAAAACTTAGAATTTACTGAAAAACCCGCATTAGACGAAATGAACAGTGTAGTACATTGTATATGAGTGAGTTGCACTGAAAAACGTAGAATTTACAGAAAAACCCGCTTTAGACGAAATGCACAGTGTAGTACATTGTATATGAGTGAGTTGTATTGGAAAACTTAGAATTTACTGAAAAACCCGCATTAGACGAAATGCACAGTGTAGTACATTGTATATGAGTGAGTTGCACTGAAAAACTTAGAATTTACTGAAAAACCCGCATTAGACGAAATGCACAGTGTAGTACATTGTATATGAGTGAGTTGCACTGAAAAACTTAGAATTTACTGAAAAACCCCCATTAGACGAAATGCACAGTGTAGTACATTGTATATGAGTGAGTTGCACTGAAAAACTTAGAATTTACTGAAAAACCCGCATTAGACGAAATGCACAGTGTAGTACATTGTATATGAGTGAGTTGCACTGAAAAACTTAGAATTTACTGAAAAACCCGCATTAGACGAAATGCACAGTGTAGTACATTGTATATGAGTGAGTTGCACTGAAAAACTTAGAATTTACTGAAAAACCCGCATTAGACGAAATGCACAGTGTAGTACATTGTATATGAGTGAGTTGCACTGAAAAACTTAGAATTTACTGAAAAACCCGCATTAGACGAAATGCACAGTGTAGTACATTGTATATGAGTGAGTTGCACTGAAAAAATTAGAATTTACTGAAAAACCCGCATCAGACGAAATGCACAGTGTAGTACATTGTATATGAGTGAGTTGCACTGAAAAATTTAGAATTTACTGAAAAACCCGCATTAGACGAAATGCACAGTGTAGTACATAGTATATGAGTGAGTTGCACTGAAAAATTTAGAATTTACTGAAAAACCCGCATTAGACGAAATGCACAGTGTAGTACATAGTATATGAGTGAGTTTCACTGAAAAACTTAGAATTTACTGAAAAACCCGCATCAGACGAAATGCACAGTGTAGTACATTGTATATGAGTGAGTTGCACTGAAAAATTTAGAATTTACTGAAAAACCCGCATTAGACGAAATGCACAGTGTAGTACATTGTATATGAGTGAGTTGCACTGAAAAACTTAGAATTTACTGAAAAACCCGCATTAGACGAAATGCACAGTGTAGTACATTGTATATGAGTGAGTTGCACTGAAAAACTTAGAATTTACTGAAAAACCCGCATTAGACGAAATGCACAGTGTAGTACATTGTATATGAGTGAGTTGCACTGAAAAACTTAGAATTTACTGAAAAACCCGCATCAGACGAAATGCACAGTGTAGTACATTGTATATGAGTGAGTTGCACTGAAAAAATTAGAATTTACTGAAAAACCCGCATTAGACGAAATGCACAGTGTAGTACATAGTATATGAGTGAGTTGCACTGAAAAACTTAGAATTTACTGAAAAACACGCATTAGACGAAATGCACAGTGTAGTACATTGTATATGAGTGAGTTGCACTGAAAAACTTAGAATTTACTGAAAAACCCGCATTAGACGAAATGAACAGTGTAGTACATTGTATATGAGTGAGTTGCACTGAAAAACGTAGAATTTACAGAAAAACCCGCTTTAGACGAAATGCAGAGTGTAGTACATTGTATATGAGTGAGTTGCACTGAAAAACTTAGAATTTACTGAAAAACCCGCATTAGACGAAATGCACAGTGTAGTACATTGTATATGAGTGAGTTGCACTGAAAAACTTAGAATTTACTGAAAAACCCGCATCAGACGAAATGCACAGTGTAGTACATTGTATATGAGTGAGTTGCACTGAAAAAATTAGAATTTACTGAAAAACCCGCATTAGACGAAATGCACAGTGTAGTACATAGTATATGAGTGAGTTGCACTGAAAAATTTAGAATTTACTGAAAAACCCGCATTAGACGAAATGCACAGTGTAGTACATTGTATATGAGTGAGTTGCACTGAAAAACTTAGAATTTACTGAAAAACCCGCATTAGACGAAATGCACAGTGTAGTACATTGTATATGAGTGAGTTGCACTGAAAAACTTAGAATTTACTGAAAAACCCGCATCAGACGAAATGCACAGTGTAGTACATTGTATATGAGTGAGTTGCACTGAAAAAATTAGAATTTACTGAAAAACCCGCATTAGACGAAATGCACAGTGTAGTACATAGTATATGAGTGAGTTGCACTGAAAAACTTAGAATTTACTGAAAAACACGCATTAGACGAAATGCACAGTGTAGTACATTGTATATGAGTGAGTTGCACTGAAAAACTTAGAATTTACTGAAAAACCCGCATTAGACGAAATGAACAGTGTAGTACATTGTATATGAGTGAGTTGCACTGAAAAACGTAGAATTTACAGAAAAACCCGCTTTAGACGAAATGCAGAGTGTAGTACATTGTATATGAGTGAGTTGCACTGAAAAACTTAGAATTTACTGAAAAACCCGCATTAGACGAAATGCACAGTGTAGTACATTGTATATGAGTGAGTTGCACTGAAAAACTTAGAATTTACTGAAAAACCCCCATTAGACGAAATGCACAGTGTAGTACATTGTATATGAGTGAGTTGCACTGAAAAACTTAGAATTTACTGAAAAACCCGCATTAGACGAAATGCACAGTGTAGTACATTGTATATGAGTGAGTTGCACTGAAAAACTTAGAATTTACTGAAAAACCCGCATTAGACGAAATGCACAGTGTAGTACATTGTATATGAGTGAGTTGCACTGAAAAACTTAGAATTTACTGAAAAACCCGCATTAGACGAAATGCACAGTGTAGTACATTGTATATGAGTGAGTTGCACTGAAAAACTTAGAATTTACTGAAAAACCCGCATTAGACGAAATGCACAGTGTAGTACATTGTATATGAGTGAGTTGCACTGAAAAAATTAGAATTTACTGAAAAACCCGCATCAGACGAAATGCACAGTGTAGTACATTGTATATGAGTGAGTTGCACTGAAAAATTTAGAATTTACTGAAAAACCCGCATTAGACGAAATGCACAGTGTAGTACATAGTATATGAGTGAGTTGCACTGAAAAATTTAGAATTTACTGAAAAACCCGCATTAGACGAAATGCACAGTGTAGTACATAGTATATGAGTGAGTTTCACTGAAAAACTTAGAATTTACTGAAAAACCCGCATCAGACGAAATGCACAGTGTAGTACATTGTATATGAGTGAGTTGCACTGAAAAATTTAGAATTTACTGAAAAACCCGCATTAGACGAAATGCACAGTGTAGTACATTGTATATGAGTGAGTTGCACTGAAAAACTTAGAATTTACTGAAAAACCCGCATTAGACGAAATGCACAGTGTAGTACATTGTATATGAGTGAGTTGCACTGAAAAACTTAGAATTTACTGAAAAAAACCCGCATTAGACGAAATGCACAGTGTAGTACATTGTATATGAGTGAGTTGCACTGAAAAACTTAGAATTTACTGAAAAACCCGCATTAGACGAAATGCACAGTGTAGTACATTGTATATGATTGAGTTGCACTGAAAAACTTAGAATTTACTGAAAAACCCGCATTAGACGAAATGCACAGTGTAGTACATTGTATATGAGTGAGTTGCACTGAAAAACTTAGAATTTACTGAAAAACCCGCATTAGACGAAATGCACAGTGTAGTACATTGTATATGAGTGAGTTGCACTGAAAAACTTAGAATTTACTGAAAAACCCGCATTAGACGAAATGCACAGTGTAGTACATTGTATATGAGTGAGTTGCACTGAAATACTTAGAATTTACTGAAAAACCCACATTAGACGAAATGCACAGTGTAGTACATTGTATATGAGTGAGTTGCACTGAAAAACTTAGAATTTACTGAAAAACCCGCATTAGACGAAATGCACAGTGTAGTACATTGTATATGAGTGAGTTGCACTGAAAAACTTAGAATTTACTGAAAAACCCGCATTAGACGAAATGCACAGTGTAGTACATTGTATATGAGTGAGTTGCACTGAAAAAATTAGAATTTACTGAAAAACCCGCATCAGACGAAATGCACAGTGTAGTACATTGTATATGAGTGAGTTGCACTGAAAAATTTAGAATTTACTGAAAAACCCGCATTAGACGAAATGCACAGTGTAGTACATAGTATATGAGTGAGTTGCACTGAAAAATTTAGAATTTACTGAAAAACCCGCATTAGACGAAATGCACAGTGTAGTACATAGTATATGAGTGTGTTTCACTGAAAAACTTAGAATTTACTGAAAAACCCGCATCAGACGAAATGCACAGTGTAGTACATTGTATATGAGTGAGTTGCACTGAAAAATTTAGAATTTACTGAAAAACCCGCATTAGACGAAATGCACAGTGTAGTACATTGTATATGAGTGAGTTGCACTGAAAAACTTAGAATTTACTGAAAAACCCGCATTAGACGAAATGCACAGTGTAGTACATTGTATATGAGTGAGTTGCACTGAAAAACTTAGAATTTACTGAAAAAACCCGCATTAGACGAAATGCACAGTGTAGTACATTGTATATGAGTGAGTTGCACTGAAAAACTTAGAATTTACTGAAAAACCCGCATTAGACGAAATGCACAGTGTAGTACATTGTATATGATTGAGTTGCACTGAAAAACTTAGAATTTACTGAAAAACCCGCATTAGACGAAATGCACAGTGTAGTACATTGTATATGAGTGAGTTGCACTGAAAAACTTAGAATTTACTGAAAAACCCGCATTAGACGAAATGCACAGTGTAGTACATTGTATATGAGTGAGTTGCACTGAAAAACTTAGAATTTACTGAAAAACCCGCATTAGACGAAATGCACAGTGTAGTACATTGTATATGAGTGAGTTGCACTGAAATACTTAGAATTTACTGAAAAACCCACATTAGACGAAATGCACAGTGTAGTACATTGTATATGAGTGAGTTGCACTGAAAAACTTAGAATTTACTGAAAAACCCGCATTAGACGAAATGCACAGTGTAGTACATTGTATATGAGTGAGTTGCACTGAAAAACTTAGAATTTACTGAAAAACCCGCATTAGACGAAATGTACAGTGTAGTACATAGTATATGAGTGAGTTGCACTGAAAAACTTATAATTTACTGAAAAACCCGCATTAGACGAAATGCACAGTGTAGTACATAGTATATGAGTGAGTTGCACTGAAAAACTTAGAATTTACTGAAAAACCCGCATTAGACGAAATGCACAGTGTAGTACATTGTATATGAGTGAGTTGCACTGAAAAACTTAGAATTTACTGAAAAACCCGCATTAGACGAAATGAACAGTGTAGTACATTGTATATGAGTGAGTTGCACTGAAAAACGTAGAATTTACTGAAAAACCCGCTTTAGACGAAATGCACAGTGTAGTACATTGTATATGAGTGAGTTGTATTGAAAAACTTAGAATTTACTGAAAAACCCGCATTAGACGAAATGCACAGTGTAGTACATTTTATATGAGTGAGTTGCACTGAAAAACTTAGAATTTACTGAAAAACCCGCATTAGACGAAATGCACAGTGTAGTACATTGTATATGAGTGAGTTGCACTGAAAAACTTAGAATTTACTGAAAAACCCGCATTAGACGAAATGCACAGTGTAGTACATTGTATATGATTGAGTTGCACTGAAAAACTTAGAATTTACTGAAAAACCCGCATTAGACGAAATGCACAGTGTAGTACATTGTATATGAGTGAGTTGCACTGAAAAACTTAGAATTTACTGAAAAACCCGCATTAGACGAAATGCACAGTGTAGTACATTGTATATGAGTGAGTTGCACTGAAAAACTTAGAATTTACTGAAAAACCCGCATTAGACGAAATGCACAGTGTAGTACATTGTATATGAGTGAGTTGCACTGAAAAACTTAGAATTTACTGAAAAAAACCCCATTAGACGAAATGCACAGTGTAGTACATTGTATATGAGTGAGTTGCACTGAAAAACTTAGAATTTACTGAAAAACCCGCATTAGACGAAATGCACAGTGTAGTACATTGTATATGAGTGAGTTGCACTGAAAAACTTAGAATTTACTGAAAAACCCGCATTAGACGAAATGCACAGTGTAGTACATTGTATATGAGTGAGTTGCACTGAAAAACTTAGAATTTACTGAAAAACCCGCATTAGACGAAATGCACAGTGTAGTACATTGTATATGAGTGAGTTGCACTGAAAAACTTAGAATTTACTGAAAAACCCGCATTAGACGAAATACACAGTGTAGTACATTGTATATGAGTGAGTTGCACTGAAAAACTTAGAATTTACTGAAAAACCCGCATTAGACGAAATGCACAGTGTAGTACATTGTATATGAGTGAGTTGCACTGAAAAACTTAGAATTTACTGAAAAACCCGCATTAGACGAAATGTACAGTGTAGTACATAGTATATGAGTGAGTTGCACTGAAAAACTTAGAATTTACTGAAAAACCCGCATTAGACGAAATGCACAGTGTAGTACATAGTATATGAGTGAGTTGCACTGAAAAACTTAGAATTTACTGAAAAACCCGCATTAGACGAAATGCACAGTGTAGTACATTGTATATGAGTGAGTTGCACTGAAAAACTTAGAATTTACTGAAAAACCCGCATTAGACAAAATGCACAGTGTAGTACATTGTATATGAGTGAGTTGCACTGAAATACTTAGAATTTACTGAAAAACCCACATTAGACGAAATGCACAGTGTAGTACATTGTATATGAGTGAGTTGCACTGAAAAACTTAGAATTTACTGAAAAACCCGCATTAGACGAAATGCACAGTGTAGTACATTGTATATGAGTGAGTTGCACTGAAAAACTTAGAATTTACTGAAAAACCCGCATTAGACGAAATGTACAGTGTAGTACATAGTATATGAGTGAGTTGCACTGAAAAACTTATAATTTACTGAAAAACCCGCATTAGACGAAATGCACAGTGTAGTACATAGTATATGAGTGAGTTGCACTGAAAAACTTAGAATTTACTGAAAAACCCGCATTAGACGAAATGCACAGTGTAGTACATTGTATATGAGTGAGTTGCACTGAAAAACTTAGAATTTACTGAAAAACCCGCATTAGACGAAATGTACAGTGTAGTACATAGTATATGAGTGAGTTGCACTGAAAAACTTATAATTTACTGAAAAACCCGCATTAGACGAAATGCACAGTGTAGTACATAGTATATGAGTGAGTTGCACTGAAAAACTTAGAATTTACTGAAAAACACGCATTAGACGAAATGCACAGTGTAGTACATTGTATATGAGTGAGTTGCACTGAAAAACTTAGAATTTACTGAAAAACCCGCATTAGACGAAATACACAGTGTAGTACATTGTATATGAGTGAGTTGCACTGAAAAACTTAGAATTTACTGAAAAACCCGCATTAGACGAAATGCACAGTGTAGTACATTGTATATGAGTGAGTTGCACTGAAAAACTTAGAATTTACTGAAAAACCCGCATTAGACGAAATGTACAGTGTAGTACATAGTATATGAGTGAGTTGCACTGAAAAACTTAGAATTTACTGAAAAACCCGCATTAGACGAAATGCACAGTGTAGTACATAGTATATGAGTGAGTTGCACTGAAAAACTTAGAATTTACTGAAAAACCCGCATTAGACGAAATGCACAGTGTAGTACATTGTATATGAGTGAGTTGCACTGAAAAACTTAGAATTTACTGATAAACACGCATTAGACGAAATGCACAGTGTAGTACATAGTATATGAGTGAGTTGCACTGAAAAACATAGAATTTACTGAAAAACACGCATTAGACGAAATGCACAGTGTAGTACATTGTATATGAGTGAGTTGCACTGAAAAACTTAGAATTTACTGAAAAACCCGCATTAGACGAAATGAACAGTGTAGTACATTGTATATGAGTGGGTTGCACTGAAAAACGTAGAATTTACAGAAAAACCCGCTTTAGACGAAATGCACAGTGTAGTACATTGTATATGAGTGAGTTGTATTGAAAAACTTAGAATTTACTGAAAAACCCGCATTAGACGAAATGCACAGTGTAGTACATTGTATATGAGTGAGTTGCACTGAAAAACTTAGAATTTACTGAAAAACCCGCATTAGACGAAATGCACAGTGTAGTACATTGTATATGAGTGGGTTGCACTGAAAAACGTAGAATTTACAGAAAAACCCGCTTTAGACGAAATGCACAGTGTAGTACATTGTATATGAGTGAGTTGTATTGAAAAACTTAGAATTTACTGAAAAACCCGCATTAGACGAAATGCACAGTGTAGTACATTGTATATGAGTGAGTTGTATTGAAAAACTTAGAATTTACTGAAAAACCCGCATTAGACGAAATGCACAGTGTAGTACATTGTATATGAGTGAGTTGCACTGAAAAACTTAGAATTTACTGAAAAACCCGCATTAGACGAAATGCACAGTGTAGTACATTGTATATGAGTGAGTTGCACTGAAAAACTTAGAATTTACTGAAAAACCCGCATTAGACGAAATACACAGTGTAGTACATTGTATATGAGTGAGTTGCACTGAAAAACTTAGAATTTACTGAAAAACCCGCATTAGACGAAATGCACAGTGTAGTACATTGTATATGAGTGAGTTGCACTGAAAAACTTAGAATTTACTGAAAAAC
This sequence comes from Mus caroli, assembly GCF_978045245.1. Lineage (NCBI taxonomy): Eukaryota > Metazoa > Chordata > Mammalia > Rodentia > Muridae > Mus > Mus caroli. The sequence continues at coordinate 186,266 of NW_028227435.1, read as the reverse complement.
CCGCATTAGACGAAATGTACAGTGTAGTACATAGTATATGAGTGAGTTGCACTGAAAAACTTAGAATTTACTGAAAAACCCGCATTAGACGAAATGCACAGTGTAGTACATAGTATATGAGTGAGTTGCACTGAAAAACTTAGAATTTACTGAAAAACCCGCATTAGACGAAATGCACAGTGTAGTACATTGTATATGAGTGAGTTGCACTGAAAAACTTAGAATTTACTGAAAAACCCGCATTAGACAAAATGCACAGTGTAGTACATTGTATATGAGTGAGTTGCACTGAAATACTTAGAATTTACTGAAAAACCCACATTAGACGAAATGCACAGTGTAGTACATTGTATATGAGTGAGTTGCACTGAAAAACTTAGAATTTACTGAAAAACCCGCATTAGACGAAATGCACAGTGTAGTACATTGTATATGAGTGAGTTGCACTGAAAAACTTAGAATTTACTGAAAAACCCGCATTAGACGAAATGTACAGTGTAGTACATAGTATATGAGTGAGTTGCACTGAAAAACTTATAATTTACTGAAAAACCCGCATTAGACGAAATGCACAGTGTAGTACATAGTATATGAGTGAGTTGCACTGAAAAACTTAGAATTTACTGAAAAACCCGCATTAGACGAAATGCACAGTGTAGTACATTGTATATGAGTGAGTTGCACTGAAAAACTTAGAATTTACTGAAAAACCCGCATTAGACGAAATGTACAGTGTAGTACATAGTATATGAGTGAGTTGCACTGAAAAACTTATAATTTACTGAAAAACCCGCATTAGACGAAATGCACAGTGTAGTACATAGTATATGAGTGAGTTGCACTGAAAAACTTAGAATTTACTGAAAAACACGCATTAGACGAAATGCACAGTGTAGTACATTGTATATGAGTGAGTTGCACTGAAAAACTTAGAATTTACTGAAAAACCCGCATTAGACGAAATGCACAGTGTAGTACATTGTATATGAGTGAGTTGCACTGAAAAACTTAGAATTTACTGAAAAACCCGCATTAGACGAAATGCACAGTGTAGTACATTGTATATGAGTGAGTTGCACTGAAAAACTTAGAATTTACTGAAAAAAACCCCATTAGACGAAATGCACAGTGTAGTACATTGTATATGAGTGAGTTGCACTGAAAAACTTAGAATTTACTGAAAAACCCGCATTAGACGAAATGCACAGTGTAGTACATTGTATATGAGTGAGTTGCACTGAAAAACTTAGAATTTACTGAAAAACCCGCATTAGACGAAATGCACAGTGTAGTACATTGTATATGAGTGAGTTGCACTGAAAAACTTAGAATTTACTGAAAAACCCGCATTAGACGAAATGCACAGTGTAGTACATTGTATATGAGTGAGTTGCACTGAAAAACTTAGAATTTACTGAAAAACCCGCATTAGACGAAATACACAGTGTAGTACATTGTATATGAGTGAGTTGCACTGAAAAACTTAGAATTTACTGAAAAACCCGCATTAGACGAAATGCACAGTGTAGTACATTGTATATGAGTGAGTTGCACTGAAAAACTTAGAATTTACTGAAAAAACCCGCATTAGACGAAATGTACAGTGTAGTACATAGTATATGAGTGAGTTGCACTGAAAAACTTAGAATTTACTGAAAAACCCGCATTAGACGAAATGCACAGTGTAGTACATAGTATATGAGTGAGTTGCACTGAAAAACTTAGAATTTACTGAAAAACCCGCATTAGACGAAATGCACAGTGTAGTACATTGTATATGAGTGAGTTGCACTGAAAAACTTAGAATTTACTGAAAAACCCGCATTAGACAAAATGCACAGTGTAGTACATTGTATATGAGTGAGTTGCACTGAAATACTTAGAATTTACTGAAAAACCCACATTAGACGAAATGCACAGTGTAGTACATTGTATATGAGTGAGTTGCACTGAAAAACTTAGAATTTACTGAAAAACCCGCATTAGACGAAATGCACAGTGTAGTACATTGTATATGAGTGAGTTGCACTGAAAAACTTAGAATTTACTGAAAAACCCGCATTAGACGAAATGTACAGTGTAGTACATAGTATATGAGTGAGTTGCACTGAAAAACTTATAATTTACTGAAAAACCCGCATTAGACGAAATGCACAGTGTAGTACATAGTATATGAGTGAGTTGCACTGAAAAACTTAGAATTTACTGAAAAACCCGCATTAGACGAAATGCACAGTGTAGTACATTGTATATGAGTGAGTTGCACTGAAAAACTTAGAATTTACTGAAAAACCCGCATTAGACGAAATGTACAGTGTAGTACATAGTATATGAGTGAGTTGCACTGAAAAACTTATAATTTACTGAAAAACCCGCATTAGACGAAATGCACAGTGTAGTACATAGTATATGAGTGAGTTGCACTGAAAAACTTAGAATTTACTGAAAAACACGCATTAGACGAAATGCACAGTGTAGTACATTGTATATGAGTGAGTTGCACTGAAAAACTTAGAATTTACTGAAAAACCCGCATTAGACGAAATACACAGTGTAGTACATTGTATATGAGTGAGTTGCACTGAAAAACTTAGAATTTACTGAAAAACCCGCATTAGACGAAATGCACAGTGTAGTACATTGTATATGAGTGAGTTGCACTGAAAAACTTAGAATTTACTGAAAAACCCGCATTAGACGAAATGTACAGTGTAGTACATAGTATATGAGTGAGTTGCACTGAAAAACTTAGAATTTACTGAAAAACCCGCATTAGACGAAATGCACAGTGTAGTACATAGTATATGAGTGAGTTGCACTGAAAAACTTAGAATTTACTGAAAAACCCGCATTAGACGAAATGCACAGTGTAGTACATTGTATATGAGTGAGTTGCACTGAAAAACTTAGAATTTACTGATAAACACGCATTAGACGAAATGCACAGTGTAGTACATAGTATATGAGTGAGTTGCACTGAAAAACATAGAATTTACTGAAAAACACGCATTAGACGAAATGCACAGTGTAGTACATTGTATATGAGTGAGTTGCACTGAAAAACTTAGAATTTACTGAAAAACCCGCATTAGACGAAATGAACAGTGTAGTACATTGTATATGAGTGGGTTGCACTGAAAAACGTAGAATTTACAGAAAAACCCGCTTTAGACGAAATGCACAGTGTAGTACATTGTATATGAGTGAGTTGTATTGAAAAACTTAGAATTTACTGAAAAACCCGCATTAGACGAAATGCACAGTGTAGTACATTGTATATGAGTGAGTTGCACTGAAAAACTTAGAATTTACTGAAAAACCCGCATTAGACGAAATGCACAGTGTAGTACATTGTATATGAGTGGGTTGCACTGAAAAACGTAGAATTTACAGAAAAACCCGCTTTAGACGAAATGCACAGTGTAGTACATTGTATATGAGTGAGTTGTATTGAAAAACTTAGAATTTACTGAAAAACCCGCATTAGACGAAATGCACAGTGTAGTACATTGTATATGAGTGAGTTGTATTGAAAAACTTAGAATTTACTGAAAAACCCGCATTAGACGAAATGCACAGTGTAGTACATTGTATATGAGTGAGTTGCACTGAAAAACTTAGAATTTACTGAAAAACCCGCATTAGACGAAATGCACAGTGTAGTACATTGTATATGAGTGAGTTGCACTGAAAAACTTAGAATTTACTGAAAAACCCGCATTAGACGAAATACACAGTGTAGTACATTGTATATGAGTGAGTTGCACTGAAAAACTTAGAATTTACTGAAAAACCCGCATTAGACGAAATGCACAGTGTAGTACATTGTATATGAGTGAGTTGCACTGAAAAACTTAGAATTTACTGAAAAACCCGCATTAGACGAAATGTACAGTGTAGTACATAGTATATGAGTGAGTTGCACTGAAAAACTTAGAATTTACTGAAAAACCCGCATTAGACGAAATGCACAGTGTAGTACATAGTATATGAGTGAGTTGCACTGAAAAACTTAGAATTTACTGAAAAACCCGCATTAGACGAAATGCACAGTGTAGTACATTGTATATGAGTGAGTTGCACTGAAAAACTTAGAATTTACTGAAAAACCCGCATTAGACAAAATGCACAGTGTAGTACATTGTATATGAGTGAGTTGCACTGAAATACTTAGAATTTACTGAAAAACCCACATTAGACGAAATGCACAGTGTAGTACATTGTATATGAGTGAGTTGCACTGAAAAACTTAGAATTTACTGAAAAACCCGCATTAGACGAAATGCACAGTGTAGTACATTGTATATGAGTGAGTTGCACTGAAAAACTTAGAATTTACTGAAAAACCCGCATTAGACGAAATGTACAGTGTAGTACATAGTATATGAGTGAGTTGCACTGAAAAACTTATAATTTACTGAAAAACCCGCATTAGACGAAATGCACAGTGTAGTACATAGTATATGAGTGAGTTGCACTGAAAAACTTAGAATTTACTGAAAAACCCGCATTAGACGAAATGCACAGTGTAGTACATTGTATATGAGTGAGTTGCACTGAAAAACTTAGAATTTACTGAAAAACCCGCATTAGACGAAATGTACAGTGTAGTACATAGTATATGAGTGAGTTGCACTGAAAAACTTATAATTTACTGAAAAACCCGCATTAGACGAAATGCACAGTGTAGTACATAGTATATGAGTGAGTTGCACTGAAAAACTTAGAATTTACTGAAAAACACGCATTAGACGAAATGCACAGTGTAGTACATTGTATATGAGTGAGTTGCACTGAAAAACTTAGAATTTACTGAAAAACCCGCATTAGACGAAATACACAGTGTAGTACATTGTATATGAGTGAGTTGCACTGAAAAACTTAGAATTTACTGAAAAACCCGCATTAGACGAAATGCACAGTGTAGTACATTGTATATGAGTGAGTTGCACTGAAAAACTTAGAATTTACTGAAAAACCCGCATTAGACGAAATGTACAGTGTAGTACATAGTATATGAGTGAGTTGCACTGAAAAACTTAGAATTTACTGAAAAACCCGCATTAGACGAAATGCACAGTGTAGTACATAGTATATGAGTGAGTTGCACTGAAAAACTTAGAATTTACTGAAAAACCCGCATTAGACGAAATGCACAGTGTAGTACATTGTATATGAGTGAGTTGCACTGAAAAACTTAGAATTTACTGATAAACACGCATTAGACGAAATGCACAGTGTAGTACATAGTATATGAGTGAGTTGCACTGAAAAACATAGAATTTACTGAAAAACACGCATTAGACGAAATGCACAGTGTAGTACATTGTATATGAGTGAGTTGCACTGAAAAACTTAGAATTTACTGAAAAACCCGCATTAGACGAAATGAACAGTGTAGTACATTGTATATGAGTGGGTTGCACTGAAAAACGTAGAATTTACAGAAAAACCCGCTTTAGACGAAATGCACAGTGTAGTACATTGTATATGAGTGAGTTGTATTGAAAAACTTAGAATTTACTGAAAAACCCGCATTAGACGAAATGCACAGTGTAGTACATTGTATATGAGTGAGTTGCACTGAAAAACTTAGAATTTACTGAAAAACCCGCATTAGACGAAATGCACAGTGTAGTACATTGTATATGAGTGAGTTGCACTGAAAAACTTAGAATTTACTGAAAAACCCGCATTAGACGAAACACACAGTGTAGTACATTGTATATGAGTGAGTTGCACTGAAAAACTTAGAATTTACTGAAAAACCCGCATTAGACGAAATGCACAGTGTAGTACATTGTATATGAGTGAGTTGCACTGAAAAACTTAGAATTTACTGAAAAACCCGCATTAGACGAAATGTACAGTGTAGTACATAGTATATGAGTGAGTTGCACTGAAAAACTTAGAATTTACTGAAAAACCCGCATTAGACGAAATGCACAGTGTAGTACATAGTATATGAGTGAGTTGCACTGAAAAACTTAGAATTTACTGAAAAACCCGCATTAGACGAAATGCACAGTGTAGTACATTGTATATGAGTGAGTTGCACTGAAAAACTTAGAATTTACTGAAAAACCCGCATTAGACAAAATGCACAGTGTAGTACATTGTATATGAGTGAGTTGCACTGAAATACTTAGAATTTACTGAAAAACCCACATTAGACGAAATGCACAGTGTAGTACATTGTATATGAGTGAGTTGCACTGAAAAACTTAGAATTTACTGAAAAACCCGCATTAGACGAAATGCACAGTGTAGTACATTGTATATGAGTGAGTTGCACTGAAAAACTTAGAATTTACTGAAAAACCCGCATTAGACGAAATGTACAGTGTAGTACATAGTATATGAGTGAGTTGCACTGAAAAACTTATAATTTACTGAAAAACCCGCATTAGACGAAATGCACAGTGTAGTACATAGTATATGAGTGAGTTGCACTGAAAAACTTAGAATTTACTGAAAAACCCGCATTAGACGAAATGCACAGTGTAGTACATTGTATATGAGTGAGTTGCACTGAAAAACTTAGAATTTACTGAAAAACCCGCATTAGACGAAATGTACAGTGTAGTACATAGTATATGAGTGAGTTGCACTGAAAAACTTATAATTTACTGAAAAACCCGCATTAGACGAAATGCACAGTGTAGTACATAGTATATGAGTGAGTTGCACTGAAAAACTTAGAATTTACTGAAAAACACGCATTAGACGAAATGCACAGTGTAGTACATTGTATATGAGTGAGTTGCACTGAAAAACTTAGAATTTACTGAAAAACCCGCATTAGACGAAATGAACAGTGTAGTACATTGTATATGAGTGAGTTGCACTGAAAAACGTAGAATTTACAGAAAAACCCGCTTTAGACGAAATGCAGAGTGTAGTACATTGTATATGAGTGAGTTGCACTGAAAAACTTAGAATTTACTGAAAAACCCGCATTAGACGAAATGCACAGTGTAGTACATTGTATATGAGTGAGTTGCACTGAAAAACTTAGAATTTACTGAAAAACCCGCATCAGACGAAATGCACAGTGTAGTACATTGTATATGAGTGAGTTGCACTGAAAAAATTAGAATTTACTGAAAAACCCGCATTAGACGAAATGCACAGTGTAGTACATAGTATATGAGTGAGTTGCACTGAAAAATTTAGAATTTACTGAAAAACCCGCATTAGACGAAATGCACAGTGTAGTACATTGTATATGAGTGAGTTGCACTGAAAAACTTAGAATTTACTGAAAAACCCGCATTAGACGAAATGTACAGTGTAGTACATAGTATATGAGTGAGTTGCACTGAAAAACTTATAATTTACTGAAAAACCCGCATTAGACGAAATGCACAGTGTAGTACATAGTATATGAGTGAGTTGCACTGAAAAACTTAGAATTTACTGAAAAACACGCATTAGACGAAATGCACAGTGTAGTACATTGTATATGAGTGAGTTGCACTGAAAAACTTAGAATTTACTGAAAAACCCGCATTAGACGAAATGAACAGTGTAGTACATTGTATATGAGTGAGTTGCACTGAAAAACGTAGAATTTACTGAAAAACCCGCATTAGACGAAATGCACAGTGTAGTACATTGTATATGAGTGAGTTGCACTGAAAAACTTAGAATTTACTGAAAAACCCGCATTAGACGAAATGCACAGTGTAGTACATTGTATATGAGTGAGTTGCACTGAAAAACTTAGAATTTACTGAAAAACCCGCATTAGACGAAATGCACAGTGTAGTACATTGTATATGAGTGAGTTGCACTGAAAAACTTAGAATTTACTGAAAAACCCGCATTAGACGAAATGCACAGTGTAGTACATTGTATATGAGTGAGTTGCACTGAAAAACTTAGAATTTACTGAAAAACCCGCATTAGACGAAATGCACAGTGTAGTACATTGTATATGAGTGAGTTGCACTGAAAAAATTAGAATTTACTGAAAAACCCGCATCAGACGAAATGCACAGTGTAGTACATTGTATATGAGTGAGTTGCACTGAAAAATTTAGAATTTACTGAAAAACCCGCATTAGACGAAATGCACAGTGTAGTACATAGTATATGAGTGAGTTGCACTGAAAAATTTAGAATTTACTGAAAAACCCGCATTAGACGAAATGCACAGTGTAGTACATAGTATATGAGTGAGTTTCACTGAAAAACTTAGAATTTACTGAAAAACCCGCATCAGACGAAATGCACAGTGTAGTACATTGTATATGAGTGAGTTGCACTGAAAAATTTAGAATTTACTGAAAAACCCGCATTAGACGAAATGCACAGTGTAGTACATTGTATATGAGTGAGTTGCACTGAAAAACTTAGAATTTACTGAAAAACCCGCATTAGACGAAATGCACAGTGTAGTACATTGTATATGAGTGAGTTGCACTGAAAAACTTAGAATTTACTGAAAAAACCCGCATTAGACGAAATGCACAGTGTAGTACATTGTATATGAGTGAGTTGCACTGAAAAACTTAGAATTTACTGAAAAACCCGCATTAGACGAAATGCACAGTGTAGTACATTGTATATGATTGAGTTGCACTGAAAAACTTAGAATTTACTGAAAAACCCGCATTAGACGAAATGCACAGTGTAGTACATTGTATATGAGTGAGTTGCACTGAAAAACTTAGAATTTACTGAAAAACCCGCATTAGACGAAATGCACAGTGTAGTACATTGTATATGAGTGAGTTGCACTGAAAAACTTAGAATTTACTGAAAAACCCGCATTAGACGAAATGCACAGTGTAGTACATTGTATATGAGTGAGTTGCACTGAAATACTTAGAATTTACTGAAAAACCCACATTAGACGAAATGCACAGTGTAGTACATTGTATATGAGTGAGTTGCACTGAAAAACTTAGAATTTACTGAAAAACCCGCATTAGACGAAATGCACAGTGTAGTACATTGTATATGAGTGAGTTGCACTGAAAAACTTAGAATTTACTGAAAAACCCGCATTAGACGAAATGTACAGTGTAGTACATAGTATATGAGTGAGTTGCACTGAAAAACTTATAATTTACTGAAAAACCCGCATTAGACGAAATGCACAGTGTAGTACATAGTATATGAGTGAGTTGCCTGAAAAACTTAGAATTTACTGAAAAACCCGCATTAGACGAAATGCACAGTGTAGTACATTGTATATGAGTGAGTTGCACTGAAAAACTTAGAATTTACTGAAAAACCCGCATTAGACGAAATGAACAGTGTAGTACATTGTATATGAGTGAGTTGCACTGAAAAACGTAGAATTTACTGAAAAACCCGCTTTAGACGAAATGCACAGTGTAGTACATTGTATATGAGTGAGTTGTATTGAAAAACTTAGAATATACTGAAAAACCCGCATTAGACGAAATGCACAGTGTAGTACATTTTATATGAGTGAGTTGCACTGAAAAACTTAGAATTTACTGAAAAACCCGCATTAGACGAAATGCACAGTGTAGTACATTGTATATGAGTGAGTTGCACTGAAAAACTTAGAATTTACTGAAAAACCCGCATTAGACGAAATGCACAGTGTAGTACATTGTATATGAGTGAGTTGCACTGAAAAACTTAGAATTTACTGAAAAACCCGCATTAGACGAAATGCACAGTGTAGTACATTGTATATGAGTGAGTTGCACTGAAAAACTTAGAATTTACTGAAAAACCCGCATTAGACGAAATGCACAGTGTAGTACATTGTATATGAGTGAGTTGCACTGAAAAACTTAGAATTTACTGAAAAACCCGCATTAGACGAAATGCACAGTGTAGTACATTGTATATGAGTGAGTTGCACTGAAAAACTTAGAATTTACTGAAAAACCCGCATTAGACGAAATGCACAGTGTAGTACATTGTATATGAGTGAGTTGCACTGAAAAACTTAGAATTTACTGAAAAACCCGCATTAGACGAAATGCACAGTGTAGTACATTGTATATGAGTGAGTTGCACTGAAAAACTTAGAATTTACTGAAAAACCCGCATTAGACGAAATGCACAGTGTAGTACATTGTATATGAGTGAGTTGCACTGAAAAACTTAGAATTTACTGAAAAACCCGCATTAGACGAAATGCACAGTGTAGTACATTGTATATGAGTGAGTTGCACTGAAAAACTTAGAATTTACTGAAAAACCCGCATTAGACGAAATGCACAGTGTAGTACATTCTATATGAGTGAGTTGCACTGAAAAACTTAGAATTTACTGAAAAACCCGCATTAGACGAAATGCACAGTGTAGTACATTGTATATGAGTGAGTTGCACTGAAAAACTTAGAATTTACTGAAAAACCCGCATTAGACGAAATGCACAGTGTAGTATATTGTATATGAGTGAGTTGCACTGAAAAACTAAGAATTTACTGAAAAACACGCATTAGACGAAATGCACAGTGTAGTATATTGTATATGAGTGAGTTGCACTGAAAAAATTAGAATTTACTGAAAAACCCGCATTAGACGAAATGCACAGTGTAGTACATTGTATATGAGTGAATTGCACTGAAAAACTTAGAATTTACTGAAAAACCCGCATTAGACGAAATGCACAGTGTAGTACATTGATTATGAGTGAGTTGCACTGAAAAACTTAGAATTTACTGAAAAACCCGCATCAGACGAAATGCACAGTGTAGTACATTGTATATGAGTGAGTTGCACTGAAAAATTTAGAATTTACTGAAAAACCCGCATTAGACGAAATGCACAGTGTAGTACATTGTATATGAGTGAGTTGCACTGAAAAACTTAGAATTTACTGAAAAACCCGCATTAGACGAAATGCACAGTGTAGTACATTGTATATGAGTGAGTTGCACTGAAAAACTTAGAATTTACTGAAAAACCCGCATTTGACGAAATGCACAGTGTAGTACATTGTATATGAGTGAGTTGCACTGAAAAATTTAGAATTTACTGAAAAACCCGCATTAGATGAAATGCACAGTTTAGTACATTGTATATGAGTGAGTTGCACTGAAAAACGTAGAATTTACTGAAAAACCCGCTTTAGACGAAATGCACAGTGTAGTACATTGTATATGAGTGAGTTGTATTGAAAAACTTAGAATTTACTGAAAAACCCGCATTAGACGAAATGCACAGTGTAGTACATTGTATATGAGTGAGTTGCACTGAAAAACTTAGAATTTACTGAAAAACCCGCATTAGACGAAATGCACAGTGTAGTACATTGTATATGAGTGAGTTGCACTGAAAAACTTAGAATTTACTGAAAAACCCGCATTAGACGAAATGCACAGTGTAGTACATTGTATATGAGTGAGTTGCACTGAAAAACTTAGAATTTACTGAAAAACCCGCATTAGACGAAATGCACAGTGTAGTACATAGTATATGAGTGAGTTGCACTGAAAAACTTAGAATTTACTGAAAAACCCGCATTAGACGAAATGCACAGTGTAGTACATTGTATATGAGTGAGTTGCACTGAAAAACTTAGAATTTACTGAAAAACCCGCATTAGACGAAATGCACAGTGTAGTACATTGTATATGAGTGAGTTGCACTGAAAAACTTAGAATTTACTGAAAAACCCGCATTAGACGAAATGCACAGTGTAGTACATTGTATATGAGTGAGTTGCACTGAAAAACTTAGAATTTACTGAAAAACCCGCATTAGACGAAATGCACAGTGTAGTACATTGTATATGAGTGAGTTGCACTGAAAAACTTAGAATTTACTGAAAAACCCGCATTAGACGAAATGCACAGTGTAGTACATTGTATATGAGTGAGTTGCACTGAAAAACTTAGAATTTACTGAAAAACCCGCATTAGACGAAATGCACAGTGTAGTACATTGTATATGAGTGAGTTGCACTGAAAAACTTAGAATTTACTGAAAAACCCGCATTAGACGAAATGCACAGTGTAGTACATAGTATATGAGTGAGTTGCACTGAAAAACTTAGAATTTACTGAAAAACCCGCATTAGACGAAATGCACAGTGTAGTACATTGTATATGAGTGAGTTGCACTGAAAAACTTAGAATTTACTGAAAAACCCGCATTAGACGAAATGTACAGTGTAGTACATAGTATATGAGTGAGTTGCACTGAAAAACTTAGAATTTACTGAAAAACCCGCATTAGACGAAATGCACAGTGTAGTACATAATATATGAGTGAGTTGGACTGAAAAACTTAGAATTTACTGGAAAACCCGCATTAGACGAAATGCACAGTGTAGTACATTGTATATGAGTGAGTTGCACTGAAAAACTTAGAATTTACTGAAAAACCCGCATTAGACGAAATGAACAGTGTAGTACATTGTATATGAGTGAGTTGCACTGAAAAACTTAGAATTTACTGAAAAACCCGCTTTAGACGAAATGCACAGTGTAGTACATTGTATATGAGTGAGTTGCACTGAAAAACTTAGAATTTACTGAAAAACCCGCATCAGACGAAATGCACAGTGTAGTACATTGTATATGAGTGAGTTGCACTGAAAAACTTAGAATTTACTGAAAAACCCGCATCAGACGAAATGCACAGTGTAGTACATTGTATATGAGTGAGTTGCACTGAAAAAAATTAGAATTTACTGAAAAACCCGCATTAGACGAAATGCACAGTGTAGTACATTGTATATGAGTGAGTTGCACTGAAAAACTTAGAATTTACTGAAAAACCCGCATTAGACGAAATGCACAGTGTAGTACATTGTATATGAGTGAGTTGCACTGAAAAACTTAGAATTTACTGAAAAACCCGCATTAGACGAAATGCACAGTGTAGTACATTGTATATGAGTGAGTTGCACTGATAAACTTAGAATTTACTGAAAAACCCGCATTAGACGAAATGCACAGTGTAGTACATTGTATATGAGTGAGTTGCACTGAAAAACTTAGAATTTACTGAAAAACCCGCATTAGACGAAATGCACAGTGTAGTACATTGTATATGAGTGAGTTGCACTGAAAAACTTAGAATTTACTGAAAAACCCGCATTAGACGAAATGCACAGTGTAGTACATTGTATATGAGTGAGTTGCACTGAAAAACTTAGAATTTACTGAAAAACCCGCATTAGACGAAATGCACAGTGTAGTACATTGTATATGAGTGAGTTGCACTGAAAAAATTAGAATTTACTGAAAAACCCGCATCAGACGAAATGCACAGTGTAGTACATTGTATATGAGTGAGTTGCACTGAAAAACTTAGAATTTACTGAAAAACCCGCATTAGACGAAATGCACAGTGTAGTACATAGTATATGAGTGAGTTGCACTGAAAAACTTAGAATTTACTGAAAAACCCGCATTAGACGAAATGCACAGTGTAGTACATAGTATATGAGTGAGTTGCACTGAAAAACTTAGAATTTACTGAAAAACCCGCATCAGACGAAATGCACAGTGTAGTACATTGTATATGAGTGAGTTGCACTGAAAAATTTAGAATTTACTGAAAAACCCGCATTAGACGAAATGCACAGTGTAGTACATTGTATATGAGTGAGTTGCACTGAAATACTTAGAATTTACTGAAAAACCCGCATTAGACGAAATGCACAGTGTAGTACATTGTATATGAGTGAGTTGCACTGAAATACTTAGAATTTACTGAAAAACCCGCATTAGACGAAATGCACAGTGTAGTATATTGTATATGAGTGAGTTGCACTGAAAAACTTAGAATTTACTGAAAAACCCGCATTAGACGAAATGCACAGTGTAGTACATTGTATATGAGTGAGTTGCACTGAAAAACTTAGAATTTACTAAAAAACCCGCTTTAGACGAAATGCACAGTGTAGTACATTGTATATGAGTGAGTTGCACTGAAAAACTTAGAATTTACTGAAAAACCCGCATTAGACGAAATACACAGTGTAGTACATTGTATATGAGTGAGTTGCACTGAAAAACTTAGAATTTACTGAAAAACCCGCTTTAGACGAAATGCACAGTGTAGTACATTGTATATGAGTGAGTTGTATTGAAAAACTTAGAATTTACTGAAAAACCCGCATTAGACGAAATGCACAGTGTAGTACATTGTATATGAGTGAGTTGCACTGAAAAACTTAGAATTTACTGAAAAACCCGCATTAGACGAAATGCACAGTGTAGTACATTGTATATGAGTGAGTTGCACTGAAAAACTTAGAATTTACTGAAAAACCCGCATTAGACGAAATGCACAGTGTAGTACATTGTATATGAGTGAGTTGCACTGAAAAACTTAGAATTTACTGAAAAACCCGCATTAGACGAAATGCACAGTGTAGTACATAGTATATGAGTGAGTTGCACTGAAAAACTTAGAATTTACTGAAAAACCCGCATTAGACGAAATGCACAGTGTAGTACATTGTATATGAGTGAGTTGCACTGAAAAACTTAGAATTTACTGAAAAAACCCGCATTAGACGAAATGCACAGTGTAGTACATTGTATATGAGTGAGTTGCACTGAAAAACTTAGAATTTACTGAAAAACCCGCATTAGACGAAATGCACAGTGTAGTACATTGTATATGATTGAGTTGCACTGAAAAACTTAGAATTTACTGAAAAACCCGCATTAGACGAAATGCACAGTGTAGTACATTGTATATGAGTGAGTTGCACTGAAAAACTTAGAATTTACTGAAAAACCCGCATTAGACGAAATGCACAGTGTAGTACATTGTATATGAGTGAGTTGCACTGAAAAACTTAGAATTTACTGAAAAACCCGCATCAGACGAAATGCACAGTGTAGTACATTGTATATGAGTGAGTTGCACTGAAAAACTTAGAATTTACTGAAAAACCCGCATTAGACGAAATGCACAGTGTAGTACATTGTATATGAGTGAGTTGCACTGAAAAACTTAGAATTTACTGAAAAACCCGCATCAGACGAAATGCACAGTGTAGTACATTGTATATGAGTGAGTTGCACTGAAAAACTTAGAATTTACTGAAAAACCCGCATCAGACGAAATGCACAGTGTAGTACATTGTATATGAGTGAGTTGCACTGAAAAACTTAGAATTTACTGAAAAACCCGCATTAGACGAAATGCACAGTGTAGTACATTGTATATGAGTGAGTTGCACTGAAAAACTTAGAATTTACTGAAAAACCCGCATTAGACGAAATGTACAGTGTAGTACATAGTATATGAGTGAGTTGGACTGAAAAACTTATAATTTACTGAAAAACCCGCATTAGACGAAATGCACAGTGTAGTACATTGTATATGAGTGAGTTGCACTGAAAAACTTAGAATTTACTGAAAAACCCGCATTAGACGAAATGCACAGTGTAGTACATTGTATATGAGTGAGTTGCACTGAAAAATTTAGAATTTACTGAAAAACCCGCATTAGACGAAATGCACAGTGTAGTACATTGTATATGAGTGAGTTGCACTGAAAAACTTAGAATTTACTGAAAAACCCGCATCAGACGAAATGCACAGTGTAGTACATTGTATATGAGTGAGTTGCACTGAAAAAATTAGAATTTACTGAAAAACCCGCATTAGACGAAATGCACAGTGTAGTACATAGTATATGAGTGAGTTGCACTGAAAAACTTAGAATTTACTGAAAAACCCGCATTAGACGAAATGCACAGTGTAGTACATTGTATATGAGTGAGTTGCACTGAAAAACTTAGAATTTACTGAAAAACCCGCATTAGACGAAATGCACAGTGTAGTACATTGTATATGAGTGAGTTGCACTGAAAAACTTAGAATTTACTGAAAAACCCGCATTAGACGAAATGCACAGTGTAGTACATTGTATATGAGTGAGTTGCACTGAAAAACTTAGAATTTACTGAAAAACCCGCATTAGACGAAATGCACAGTGTAGTACATTGTATATGAGTGAGTTGCACTGAAAAACAGAATTTACTGAAAAACCCCGCATTAGACGAAATGCACAGTGTAGTACATTGTATATGAGTGAGTTGCACTGAAAAACTTAGAATTTACTGAAAAACCCGCATTAGACGAAATGCACAGTGTAGTACATTGTATATGAGTGAGTTGCACTGAAAAACTTAGAATTTACTGAAAAACCCGCATTAGACGAAATGCACAGTGTAGTACATTGTATATGAGTGAGTTGCACTGAAAAACTTAGAATTTACTGAAAAACCCGCATTAGACGAAATGCACAGTGTAGTACATTGTATATGAGTGAGTTGCACTGAAAAACTTAGAATTTACTGAAAAACCCGCATCAGACGAAATGCACAGTGTAGTACATTGTATATGAGTGAGTTGCACTGAAAAAATTAGAATTTACTGAAAAACCCGCATTAGACGAAATGCACAGTGTAGTACATAGTATATGAGTGAGTTGCACTGAAAAACTTAGAATTTACTGAAAAACCCGCATCAGACGAAATGCACAGTGTAGTACATAGTATATGAGTGAGTTGCACTGAAAAACTTAGAATTTACTGAAAAACCCGCATCAGACGAAATGCACAGTGTAGTACATTGTATATGAGTGAGTTGCACTGAAAAACTTAGAATTTACTGAAAAACCCGCATTAGACGAAATGCACAGTGTAGTACATTGTATATGAGTGAGTTGCACTGAAAAACTTAGAATTTACTGAAAAACCCGCATTAGACGAAATGCACAGTGTAGTACATTGTATATGAGTGAGTTGCACTGAAAAACTTAGAATTTACTGAAAAAACCCGCATTAGACGAAATGCACAGTGTAGTACATTGTATATGAGTGAGTTGCACTGAAAAAATTAGAATTTACTGAAAAACCCGCATCAGACGAAATGCACAGTGTAGTATATTGTATATGAGTGAGTTGCACTGAAAAACTTAGAATTTACTGAAAAACCCGCATTAGACGAAATGCACAGTGTAGTACATAGTATATGAGTGAGTTGCACTGAAAAACTTAGAATTTACTGAAAAACCCGCATTAGACGAAATGCACAGTGTAGTACATAGTATATGAGTGAGTTGCACTGAAAAACTTAGAATTTACTGAAAAACCCGCATCAGACGAAATGCACAGTGTAGTACATTGTATATGAGTGAGTTGCACTGAAAAATTTAGAATTTACTGAAAAACCCGCATTAGACGAAATGCACAGTGTAGTACATTGTATATGAGTGAGTTGCACTGAAATACTTAGAATTTACTGAAAAACCCGCATTAGACGAAATGCACAGTGTAGTACATTGTATATGAGTGAGTTGCACTGAAATACTTAGAATTTACTGAAAAACCCCGCATTAGACGAAATGCACAGTGTAGTATATTGTATATGAGTGAGTTGCACTGAAAAACTTAGAATTTACTGAAAAACCCGCATTAGACGAAATGCACAGTGTAGTACATTGTATATGAGTGAGTTGCACTGAAAAACTTAGAATTTACTAAAAAACCCGCTTTAGACGAAATGCACAGTGTAGTACATTGTATATGAGTGAGTTGCACTGAAAAACTTAGAATTTACTGAAAAACCCGCATTAGACGAAATACACAGTGTAGTACATTGTATATGAGTGAGTTGCACTGAAAAACTTAGAATTTACTGAAAAACCCGCTTTAGACGAAATGCACAGTGTAGTACATTGTATATGAGTGAGTTGTATTGAAAAACTTAGAATTTACTGAAAAACCCGCATTAGACGAAATGCACAGTGTAGTACATTGTATATGAGTGAGTTGCACTGAAAAACTTAGAATTTACTGAAAAACCCGCATTAGACGAAATGCACAGTGTAGTACATTGTATATGAGTGAGTTGCACTGAAAAACTTAGAATTTACTGAAAAACCCGCATTAGACGAAATGCACAGTGTAGTACATTGTATATGAGTGAGTTGCACTGAAAAACTTAGAATTTACTGAAAAACCCGCATTAGACGAAATGCACAGTGTAGTACATAGTATATGAGTGAGTTGCACTGAAAAACTTAGAATTTACTGAAAAACCCGCATTAGACGAAATGCACAGTGTAGTACATTGTATATGAGTGAGTTGCACTGAAAAACTTAGAATTTACTGAAAAAACCCGCATTAGACGAAATGCACAGTGTAGTACATTGTATATGAGTGAGTTGCACTGAAAAACTTAGAATTTACTGAAAAAACCCGCATTAGACGAAATGCACAGTGTAGTACATTGTATATGATTGAGTTGCACTGAAAAACTTAGAATTTACTGAAAAACCCGCATTAGACGAAATGCACAGTGTAGTACATTGTATATGAGTGAGTTGCACTGAAAAACTTAGAATTTACTGAAAAACCCGCATTAGACGAAATGCACAGTGTAGTACATTGTATATGAGTGAGTTGCACTGAAAAACTTAGAATTTACTGAAAAACCCGCATCAGACGAAATGCACAGTGTAGTACATTGTATATGAGTGAGTTGCACTGAAAAACTTAGAATTTACTGAAAAACCCGCATTAGACGAAATGCACAGTGTAGTACATTGTATATGAGTGAGTTGCACTGAAAAACTTAGAATTTACTGAAAAACCCGCATTAGACGAAATGCACAGTGTAGTACATTGTATATGAGTGAGTTGCACTGAAAAAATTAGAATTTACTGAAAAACCCGCATCAGACGAAATGCACAGTGTAGTACATTGTATATGAGTGAGTTGCACTGAAAAACTTAGAATTTACTGAAAAACCCGCATTAGACGAAATGCACAGTGTAGTACATAGTATATGAGTGAGTTGCACTGAAAAACTTAGAATTTACTGAAAAACCCGCATTAGACGAAATGCACAGTGTAGTACATAGTATATGAGTGAGTTGCACTGAAAAACTTAGAATTTACTGAAAAACCCGCATTCAGACGAAATGCACAGTGTAGTACATTGTATATGAGTGAGTTGCACTGAAAAACTTAGAATTTACTGAAAAACCCGCATTAGACGAAATGCACAGTGTAGTACATTGTATATGAGTGAGTTGCACTGAAATACTTAGAATTTACTGAAAAACCCGCATTAGACGAAATGCACAGTGTAGTACATTGTATATGAGTGAGTTGCACTGAAATACTTAGAATTTACTGAAAAACCCGCATTAGACGAAATGCACAGTGTAGTATATTGTATATGAGTGAGTTGCACTGAAAAACTTAGAATTTACTGAAAAACCCGCATTAGACGAAATGCACAGTGTAGTACATTGTATATGAGTGAGTTGCACTGAAAAACTTAGAATTTACTAAAAAACCCGCTTTAGACGAAATGCACAGTGTAGTACATTGTATATGAGTGAGTTGCACTGAAAAACTTAGAATTTACTGAAAAACCCGCATTAGACGAAATACACAGTGTAGTACATTGTATATGAGTGAGTTGCACTGAAAAACTTAGAATTTACTGAAAAACCCGCTTTAGACGAAATGCACAGTGTAGTACATTGTATATGAGTGAGTTGTATTGAAAAACTTAGAATTTACTGAAAAAACCCGCATTAGACGAAATGCACAGTGTAGTACATTGTATATGAGTGAGTTGCACTGAAAAACTTAGAATTTACTGAAAAACCCGCATTAGACGAAATGCACAGTGTAGTACATTGTATATGAGTGAGTTGCACTGAAAAACTTAGAATTTACTGAAAAACCCGCATTAGACGAAATGCACAGTGTAGTACATTGTATATGAGTGAGTTGCACTGAAAAACTTAGAATTTACTGAAAAACCCGCATTAGACGAAATGCACAGTGTAGTACATAGTATATGAGTGAGTTGCACTGAAAAACTTAGAATTTACTGAAAAACCCGCATTAGACGAAATGCACAGTGTAGTACATTGTATATGAGTGAGTTGCACTGAAAAACTTAGAATTTACTGAAAAAAACCCGCATTAGACGAAATGCACAGTGTAGTACATTTATGAGTGAGTTGCACTGAAAAACTTAGAATTTACTGAAAAACCCGCATTAGACGAAATGCACAGTGTAGTACATTGTATATGATTGAGTTGCACTGAAAAACTTAGAATTTACTGAAAAACCCGCATTAGACGAAATGCACAGTGTAGTACATTGTATATGAGTGAGTTGCACTGAAAAA
>NW_028227435.1:124243-166033 GCF_978045245.1 Mus caroli | reverse complement strand
TCGTCTAATGCGGGTTTTTCAGTAAATTCTAAGTTTTTCAGTGCAACTCACTCATATACTATGTACTACACTGTTCATTTCGTCTAATGCGGGTTTTTCAGTAAATTCTAAGTTTTTCAGTGCAACTCACTCATATACAATGTACTACACTGTGCATTTCGTCTAATGCGGGTTTTTCAGTAAATTCTAAGTTTTTCAGTGCAACTCACTCATGTACAATGTACTACACTGTGCATTTCGTCTAATGCGGGTTTTTCAGTAAATTCTAAGTTTTTCAGTGCAACTCACTCATATACAATGTACTACACTGTGCATTTCGTCTAATGCGGGTTTTTCAGTAAATTCTAAGTTTTTCAGTGCAACTCACTCATATACAATGTACTACACTGTGCATTTCGTCTAATGCGGGTTTTTCAGTAAATTCTAAGTTTTTCAGTGCAACTCACTCATATACAATGTACTACACTGTGCATTTCGTCTAATGCGGGTTTTTCAGTAAATTCTAACTTTTTCAGTGCAACTCACTCCTATACAATGTACTACACTGTGCATTTCGTCTAATGCGGGTTTTTCAGTAAATTCTAAGTTTTTCAGTGCAACTCACTCATATACGATGTACTACACTGTGCATTTCGTCTAATGCGGGTTTTTCAGTAAATTCTAAGTTTTTCAGTGCAACTCACTCATATACTATGTACTACACTGTACATTTCGTCTAATGCGGGTTTTTCAGTAAATTCTAAGTTTTTCAGTGCAACTCACTCATATACAATGTACTACACTGTGCATTTCGTCTAATGCGGGTTTTTCAGTAAATTCTAAGTTTTTCAGTGCAACTCACTCATATACAATGTACTACACTGTGCATTTCGTCTAATGCGGGTTTTTCAGTAAATTCTAAGTTTTTCAGTGCAACTCACTCATATACAATGTACTACACTGTGCATTTCATCTAATGCGGGTTTTTCAGTAAATTCTAAGTTTTTCAGTGCAACTCACTCATATACAATGTACTACACTGTGCATTTCGTCTAATGCGGGTTTTTCAGTAAATTCTAAGTTTTTCAGTGCAACTCACTCATATACAATGTACTACACTGTGCATTTCGTCTAATACGGGTTTTTCAGTAAATTGTAAGTTTTTCAGTGCAACTCACTCATATACTATGTACTACACTGTGCATTTCGTCTAATGCGGGTTTTTCAGTAAATTCTAAGTTTTTCAGTGCAACTCACTCATATACAATGTACTACACTGTTCATTTCGTCTAATGCGGGTTTTTCAGTAAATTCTAAGTTTTTCAGTGCAACTCACTCATATACAATGTACTACACTGTGCATTTCGTCTAATGCGGGTTTTTCAGTAAATTCTAAGTTTTTCAGTGCAACTCACTCATGTACAATGTACTACACTGTGCATTTCGTCTAATGCGGGTTTTTCAGTAAATTCTAAGTTTTTCAGTGCAACTCACTCATATACAATGTACTACACTGTGCATTTCGTCTAATGCGGGTTTTTCAGTAAATTCTAAGTTTTTCAGTGCAACTCACTCATATACAATGTACTACACTGTGCATTTCATCTAATGCGGGTTTTTCAGTAAATTCTAAGTTTTTCAGTGCAACTCACTCATATACAATGTACTACACTGTGCATTTCGTCTAATGCGGGTTTTTCAGTAAATTCTAAGTTTTTGAGTGTAACTCACTCATATACTATGTACTACACTGTGCATTTCGTCTAATGCGGGTTTTTCAGTAAATTCTAAGTTTTTCAGTGCAACTCACTCATATACTATGTACTACACTGTACATTTCGTCTAATGCGGGTTTTTCAGTAAATTCTAAGTTTTTCAGTGCAACTCACTCATATACAATGTACTACACTGTGCATTTCGTCTAATGCGGGTTTTTCAGTAAATTCTAAGTTTTTTAGTGCAACTCACTCATATACAATGTACTACACTGTGCATTTCGTCTAATGCGGGTTTTTCAGTAAATTCTAAGTTTTTCAGTGCAATTCACTCATATACAATGTACTACACTGTGCATTTCGTCTAATGCGGGTTTTTCAGTAAATTCTAAGTTTTTCAGTGCAACTCACTCATATACAATGTACAACACTGTGCATTTCGTCTAATACGGGTTTTTCAGTAAATTCTAAGTTTTTCAGTGCAACTCACTCATATACAATGTACTACACTGTGCATTTCGTCTAATGCGGGTTTTTCAGTAAATTCTAAGTTTTTCAGTGCAACTCACTCCTATACAATGTACTACACTGTGCATTTCGTCTAATGCGGGTTTTTCAGTAAATTCTAAGTTTTTCAGTGCAACTCACTCATATACTATGTACTACACTGTGCATTTCGTCTAATGCGGGTTTTTCAGTAAATTCTAAGTTTTTCAGTGCAACTCACTCATATACTATGTACTACACTGTACATTTCGTCTAATGCGGGTTTTTCAGTAAATTCTAACTTTTTCAGTGCAACTCACTCCTATACAATGTACTACACTGTGCATTTCGTCTAATGCGGGTTTTTCAGTAAATTCTAAGTTTTTCAGTGCAACTCACTCATATACGATGTACTACACTGTGCATTTCGTCTAATGCGGGTTTTTCAGTAAATTCTAAGTTTTTCAGTGCAACTCACTCATATACTATGTACTACACTGTACATTTCGTCTAATGCGGGTTTTTCAGTAAATTCTAAGTTTTTCAGTGCAACTCACTCATATACAATGTACTACAGTGTGCATTTCGTCTAATGCGGGTTTTTCAGTAAATTCTAAGTTTTTCAGTGCAACTCACTCATATACAATGTACTACACTGTGCATTTCGTCTAATGCGGGTTTTTCAGTAAATTCTAAGTTTTTCAGTGCAACTCACTCATATACAATGTACTACACTGTGCATTTCGTCTAATGCGGGTTTTTCAGTAAATTCTAAGTTTTTCAGTGCAACTCACTCATATACAATGTACTACACTGTGCATTTCGTCTAATGCGGGTTTTTCAGTAAATTCTAAGTTTTCCAGTGCAACTCACTCATATACAATGTACTACACTGTGCATTTCATCTAATGCGGGTTTTTCAGTAAATTCTAAGTTTTTCAGTGCAACTCACTCATATACAATGTACTACACTGTGCATTTCGTCTAATGCGGGTTTTTCAGTAAATTCTAAGTTTTTCAGTGCAACTCACTCATGTACAATGTACTACACTGTGCATTTCGTCTAATGCGGGTTTTTCAGTAAATTCTAAGTTTTTCAGTGCAACTCACTCATATACAATGTACTACACTGTGCATTTCGTCTAATGCGGGTTTTTCAGTAAATTCTAAGTTTTTCAGTGCAACTCACTCATATACAATGTACTACACTGTGCATTTCATCTAATGCGGGTTTTTCAGTAAATTCTAAGTTTTTCAGTGCAACTCACTCATATACAATGTACTACACTGTGCATTTCGTCTAATGCGGGTTTTTCAGTAAATTCTAAGTTTTTCAGTGTAACTCACTCATATACTATGTACTACACTGTGCATTTCGTCTAATGCGGGTTTTTCAGTAAATTCTAAGTTTTTCAGTGCAACTCACTCATATACTATGTACTACACTGTACATTTCGTCTAATGCGGGTTTTTCAGTAAATTCTAAGTTTTTCAGTGCAACTCACTCATATACAATGTACTACACTGTGCATTTCGTCTAATGCGGGTTTTTCAGTAAATTCTAAGTTTTTTAGTGCAACTCACTCATATACAATGTACTACACTGTGCATTTCGTCTAATGCGGGTTTTTCAGTAAATTCTAAGTTTTTCAGTGCAATTCACTCATATACAATGTACTACACTGTGCATTTCGTCTAATGCGGGTTTTTCAGTAAATTCTAAGTTTTTCAGTGCAACTCACTCATATACAATGTACAACACTGTGCATTTCGTCTAATACGGGTTTTTCAGTAAATTCTAAGTTTTTCAGTGCAACTCACTCATATACAATGTACTACACTGTGCATTTCGTCTAATGCGGGTTTTTCAGTAAATTCTAAGTTTTTCAGTGCAACTCACTCCTATACAATGTACTACACTGTGCATTTCGTCTAATGCGGGTTTTTCAGTAAATTCTAAGTTTTTCAGTGCAACTCACTCATATACAATGTACTACACTGTGCATTTCGTCTAATGCGGGTTTTTCAGTAAATTCTAAGTTTTCCAGTGCAACTCACTCATATACAATGTACTACACTGTGCATTTCATCTAATGCGGGTTTTTCAGTAAATTCTAAGTTTTTCAGTGCAACTCACTCATATACAATGTACTACACTGTGCATTTCGTCTAATGCGGGTTTTTCAGTAAATTCTAAGTTTTTCAGTGCAACTCACTCATGTACAATGTACTACACTGTGCATTTCGTCTAATGCGGGTTTTTCAGTAAATTCTAAGTTTTTCAGTGCAACTCACTCATATACAATGTACTACACTGTGCATTTCGTCTAATGCGGGTTTTTCAGTAAATTCTAAGTTTTCAGTGCAACTCACTCATATACAATATACTACACTGTGCATTTCATCTAATGCGGGTTTTTCAGTAAATTCTAAGTTTTTCAGTGCAACTCACTCATATACAATGTACTACACTGTGCATTTCGTCTAATGCGGGTTTTTCAGTAAATTCTAAGTTTTTCAGTGTAACTCACTCATATACTATGTACTACACTGTGCATTTCGTCTAATGCGGGTTTTTCAGTAAATTCTAAGTTTTTCAGTGCAACTCACTCATATACTATGTACTACACTGTACATTTCGTCTAATGCGGGTTTTTCAGTAAATTCTAAGTTTTTCAGTGCAACTCACTCATATACAATGTACTACACTGTGCATTTCGTCTAATGCGGGTTTTTCAGTAAATTCTAAGTTTTTTAGTGCAACTCACTCATATACAATGTACTACACTGTGCATTTCGTCTAATGCGGGTTTTTCAGTAAATTCTAAGTTTTTCAGTGCAATTCACTCATATACAATGTACTACACTGTGCATTTCGTCTAATGCGGGTTTTTCAGTAAATTCTAAGTTTTTCAGTGCAACTCACTCATATACAATGTACAACACTGTGCATTTCGTCTAATACGGGTTTTTCAGTAAATTCTAAGTTTTTCAGTGCAACTCACTCATATACAATGTACTACACTGTGCATTTCGTCTAATGCGGGTTTTTCAGTAAATTCTAAGTTTTTCAGTGCAACTCACTCCTATACAATGTACTACACTGTGCATTTCGTCTAATGCGGGTTTTTCAGTAAATTCTAAGTTTTTCAGTGCAACTCACTCATATACTATGTACTACACTGTGCATTTCGTCTAATGCGGGTTTTTCAGTAAATTCTAAGTTTTTCAGTGCAACTCACTCATATACTATGTACTACACTGTACATTTCGTCTAATGCGGGTTTTTCAGTAAATTCTAACTTTTTCAGTGCAACTCACTCCTATACAATGTACTACACTGTGCATTTCGTCTAATGCGGGTTTTTCAGTAAATTCTAAGTTTTTCAGTGCAACTCACTCATATACGATGTACTACACTGTGCATTTCGTCTAATGCGGGTTTTTCAGTAAATTCTAAGTTTTTCAGTGCAACTCACTCATATACTATGTACTACACTGTACATTTCGTCTAATGCGGGTTTTTCAGTAAATTCTAAGTTTTTCAGTGCAACTCACTCATATACAATGTACTACACTGTGCATTTCGTCTAATGCGGGTTTTTCAGTAAATTCTAAGTTTTTCAGTGCAACTCACTCATATACAATGTACTACACTGTGCATTTCGTCTAATGCGGGTTTTTCAGTAAATTCTAAGTTTTTCAGTGCAACTCACTCATATACAATGTACTACACTGTGCATTTCGTCTAATGCGGGTTTTTCAGTAAATTCTAAGTTTTTCAGTGCAACTCACTCATATACAATGTACTACACTGTGCATTTCGTCTAATGCGGGTTTTTCAGTAAATTCTAAGTTTTCCAGTGCAACTCACTCATATACAATGTACTACACTGTGCATTTCATCTAATGCGGGTTTTTCAGTAAATTCTAAGTTTTTCAGTGCAACTCACTCATATACAATGTACTACACTGTGCATTTCGTCTAATGCGGGTTTTTCAGTAAATTCTAAGTTTTTCAGTGCAACTCACTCATATACAATGTACTACACTGTGCATTTCGTCTAATACGGGTTTTTCAGTAAATTGTAAGTTTTTCAGTGCAACTCACTCATATACAATGTACTACACTGTGCATTTCGTCTAATGCGGATTTTTCAGTAAATTCTAAGTTTTTCAGTGCAACTCACTCATTTACAATGTACTACACTGTGCATTTCGTCTAATGCGGGTTTTTCAGTAAATTCTAAGTTTTTCAGTGCAACTCACTCATATACTATGTACTACACTGTGCATTTCGTCTAATGCGGGTTTTTCAGTAAATTATAAGTTTTTCAGTGCAACTCACTCATATACTATGTACTACACTGTACATTTCGTCTAATGCGGGTTTTTCAGTAAATTCTAAGTTTTTCAGTGCAACTCACTCATATACAATGTACTACACTGTGCATTTCGTCTAATGCGGGTTTTTCAGTAAATTCTAAGTTTTTCAGTGCAACTCACTCATATACAATGTACTACACTGTGCATTTCGTCTAATGCGGGTTTTTCAGTAAATTCTAAGTTTTTCAGTGCAACTCACTCATATAAAATGTACTACACTGTGCATTTCATCTAATGCGGGTTTTTCAGTAAATTCTAAGTTTTTCAGTGCAACTCACTCATATACAATGTACTACACTGTGCATTTCGTCTAATGCGGGTTTTTCAGTAAATTCTAAGTTTTTCAGTGCAACTCACTCATATACAATGTACTACACTGTGCATTTCGTCTAATACGGGTTTTTCAGTAAATTGTAAGTTTTTCAGTGCAACTCACTCATATACAATGTACTACACTGTGCATTTCGTCTAATGCGGATTTTTCAGTAAATTCTAAGTTTTTCAGTGCAACTCACTCATTTACAATGTACTACACTGTGCATTTCGTCTAATGCGGGTTTTTCAGTAAATTCTAAGTTTTTCAGTGCAACTCACTCATATACTATGTACTACACTGTGCATTTCGTCTAATGCGGGTTTTTCAGTAAATTATAAGTTTTTCAGTGCAACTCACTCATATACTATGTACTACACTGTACATTTCGTCTAATGCGGGTTTTTCAGTAAATTCTAAGTTTTTCAGTGCAACTCACTCATATACAATGTACTACACTGTGCATTTCGTCTAATGCGGGTTTTTCAGTAAATTCTAAGTTTTTCAGTGCAACTCACTCATATACAATGTACTACACTGTGCATTTCGTCTAATGCGGGTTTTTCAGTAAATTCTAAGTTTTTCAGTGCAACTCACTCATATACAATGTACTACACTGTGCATTTCGTCTAATGCGGGTTTTTCAGTAAATTCTAAGTTTTTCAGTGCAACTCACTCATATACAATGTACTACACTGTGCATTTCGTCTAATGCGGGTTTTTCAGTAAATTCTAAGTTTTTCAGTGCAACTCACTCATATACAATGTACTACACTGTGCATTTCATCTAATCCGGGTTTTTCAGTAAATTCTAAGTTTTTCAGTGCAACTCACTCATATACAATGTACTACACTGTGCATTTCGTCTAATGCGGGTTTTTCAGTAAATTCTAAGTTTTTCAGTGCAACTCACTTATATACAATGTACTACACTGTGCATTTCGTCTAATGCGGGTTTTTCAGTAAATTCTAAGTTTTTCAGTGCAACTCACTCATATACAATGTACTACACTGTGCATTTCGTCTAATGCGGGTTTTTCAGTAAATTCTAAGTTTTTCAGTGCAACTCACTCATATACAATGTACTACACTGTGCATTTCGTCTAATGCGGGTTTTTCAGTAAATTCTAAGTTTTTCAGTGCAACTCACTCATATACAATGTACTACACTGTGCATTTCGTCTAATGCGGGTTTTTCAGTAAATTCTAAGTTTTTCAGTGCAACTCACTCATATACAATGTACTACACTGTGCATTTCATCTAATGCGGGTTTTTCAGTAAATTCTAAGTTTTTCAGTGCAACTCACTCATATACAATGTACTACACTGTGCATTTCGTCTAATGCGGGTTTTTCAGTAAATTCTAAGTTTTTCAGTGCAACTCACTCATATACAATGTACTACACTGTGCATTTCGTCTAATACGGGTTTTTCAGTAAATTGTAAGTTTTTCAGTGCAACTCACTCATATACAATGTACTACACTGTGCATTTCGTCTAATGCGGATTTTTCAGTAAATTCTAAGTTTTTCAGTGCAACTCACTCATTTACAATGTACTACACTGTGCATTTCGTCTAATGCGGGTTTTTCAGTAAATTCTAAGTTTTTCAGTGCAACTCACTAATATACTATGTACTACACTGTGCATTTCGTCTAATGCGGGTTTTTCAGTAAATTCTAAGTTTTTCAGTGCAACTCACTCATATACTATGTACTACACTGTACATTTCGTCTAATGCGGGTTTTTCAGTAAATTCTAAGTTTTTCAGTGCAACTCACTCATATACAATGTACTACACTGTGCATTTCGTCTAATGCGGGTTTTTCAGTAAATTCTAAGTTTTTCAGTGCAACTCACTCATATACAATGTACTACACTGTGCATTTCGTCTAATGCGGGTTTTTCAGTAAATTCTAAGTTTTTCAGTGCAACTCACTCATATACAATGTACTACACTGTGCATTTCGTCTAATGCGGGTTTTTCAGTAAATTCTAAGTTTTTCAGTGCAACTCACTCATATAAAATGTACTACACTGTGCATTTCATCTAATGCGGGTTTTTCAGTAAATTCTAAGTTTTTCAGTGCAACTCACTCATATACAATGTACTACACTGTGCATTTCGTCTAATGCGGGTTTTTCAGTAAATTCTAAGTTTTTCAGTGCAACTCACTCATATACAATGTACTACACTGTGCATTTCGTCTAATACGGGTTTTTCAGTAAATTGTAAGTTTTTCAGTGCAACTCACTCATATACAATGTACTACACTGTGCATTTCGTCTAATGCGGATTTTTCAGTAAATTCTAAGTTTTTCAGTGCAACTCACTCATTTACAATGTACTACACTGTGCATTTCGTCTAATGCGGGTTTTTCAGTAAATTCTAAGTTTTTCAGTGCAACTCACTCATATACTATGTACTACACTGTGCATTTCGTCTAATGCGGGTTTTTCAGTAAATTATAAGTTTTTCAGTGCAACTCACTCATATACTATGTACTACACTGTACATTTCGTCTAATGCGGGTTTTTCAGTAAATTCTAAGTTTTTCAGTGCAACTCACTCATATACAATGTACTACACTGTGCATTTCGTCTAATGCGGGTTTTTCAGTAAATTCTAAGTTTTTCAGTGCAACTCACTCATATACAATGTACTACACTGTGCATTTCGTCTAATGCGGGTTTTTCAGTAAATTCTAAGTTTTTCAGTGCAACTCACTCATATACAATGTACTACACTGTGCATTTCGTCTAATGCGGGTTTTTCAGTAAATTCTAAGTTTTTCAGTGCAACTCACTCATATACAATGTACTACACTGTGCATTTCGTCTAATGCGGGTTTTTCAGTAAATTCTAAGTTTTTCAGTGCAACTCACTCATATACAATGTACTACACTGTGCATTTCATCTAATGCGGGTTTTTCAGTAAATTCTAAGTTTTTCAGTGCAACTCACTCATATACAATGTACTACACTGTGCATTTCGTCTAATGCGGGTTTTTCAGTAAATTCTAAGTTTTTCAGTGCAACTCACTTATATACAATGTACTACACTGTGCATTTCGTCTAATGCGGGTTTTTCAGTAAATTCTAAGTTTTTCAGTGCAACTCACTCATATACAATGTACTACACTGTGCATTTCGTCTAATGCGGGTTTTTCAGTAAATTCTAAGTTTTTCAGTGCAACTCACTCATATACAATGTACTACACTGTGCATTTCGTCTAATGCGGGTTTTTCAGTAAATTCTAAGTTTTTCAGTGCAACTCACTCATATACAATGTACTACACTGTGCATTTCGTCTAATGCGGGTTTTTCAGTAAATTCTAAGTTTTTCAGTGCAACTCACTCATATACTATGTACTACACTGTGCATTTCGTCTAATGCGGGTTTTTCAGTAAATTATAAGTTTTTCAGTGCAACTCACTCATATACTATGTACTACACTGTACATTTCGTCTAATGCGGGTTTTTCAGTAAATTCTAAGTTTTTCAGTGCAACTCACTCATATACAATGTACTACACTGTGCATTTCGTCTAATGCGGGTTTTTCAGTAAATTCTAAGTTTTTCAGTGCAACTCACTCATATACAATGTACTACACTGTGCATTTCGTCTAATGCGGGTTTTTCAGTAAATTCTAAGTTTTTCAGTGCAACTCACTCATATACAATGTACTACACTGTGCATTTCGTCTAATGCGGGTTTTTCAGTAAATTCTAAGTTTTTCAGTGCAACTCACTCATATACAATGTACTACACTGTGCATTTCGTCTAATGCGGGTTTTTCAGTAAATTCTAAGTTTTTCAGTGCAACTCACTCATATACAATGTACTACACTGTGCATTTCATCTAATGCGGGTTTTTCAGTAAATTCTAAGTTTTTCAGTGCAACTCACTCATATACAATGTACTACACTGTGCATTTCGTCTAATGCGGGTTTTTCAGTAAATTCTAAGTTTTTCAGTGCAACTCACTTATATACAATGTACTACACTGTGCATTTCGTCTAATGCGGGTTTTTCAGTAAATTCTAAGTTTTTCAGTGCAACTCACTCATATACAATGTACTACACTGTGCATTTCGTCTAATGCGGGTTTTTCAGTAAATTCTAAGTTTTTCAGTGCAACTCACTCATATACAATGTACTACACTGTGCATTTCGTCTAATGCGGGTTTTTCAGTAAATTCTAAGTTTTTCAGTGCAACTCACTCATATACAATGTACTACACTGTGCATTTCGTCTAATGCGGGTTTTTCAGTAAATTCTAAGTTTTTCAGTGCAACTCACTCATATACAATGTACTACACTGTGCATTTCATCTAATGCGGGTTTTTCAGTAAATTCTAAGTTTTTCAGTGCAACTCACTCATATACAATGTACTACACTGTGCATTTCGTCTAATGCGGGTTTTTCAGTAAATTCTAAGTTTTTCAGTGCAACTCACTCATATACAATGTACTACACTGTGCATTTCGTCTAATACGGGTTTTTCAGTAAATTGTAAGTTTTTCAGTGCAACTCACTCATATACAATGTACTACACTGTGCATTTCGTCTAATGCGGATTTTTCAGTAAATTCTAAGTTTTTCAGTGCAACTCACTCATTTACAATGTACTACACTGTGCATTTCGTCTAATGCGGGTTTTTCAGTAAATTCTAAGTTTTTCAGTGCAACTCACTAATATACTATGTACTACACTGTGCATTTCGTCTAATGCGGGTTTTTCAGTAAATTCTAAGTTTTTCAGTGCAACTCACTCATATACTATGTACTACACTGTACATTTCGTCTAATGCGGGTTTTTCAGTAAATTCTAAGTTTTTCAGTGCAACTCACTCATATACAATGTACTACACTGTGCATTTCGTCTAATGCGGGTTTTTCAGTAAATTCTAAGTTTTTCAGTGCAACTCACTCATATACAATGTACTACACTGTGCATTTCGTCTAATGCGGGTTTTTCAGTAAATTCTAAGTTTTTCAGTGCAATTCACTCATATACAATGTACTACACTGTGCATTTCGTCTAATGCGTGTTTTTCAGTAAATTCTAAGTTTTTCAGTGCAACTCACTCATATACTATGTACTACACTGTGCATTTCGTCTAATGCGGGTTTTTCAGTAAATTCTAAGTTTTTCAGTGCAACTCACTCATATACTATGTACTACACTGTACATTTCGTCTAATGCGGGTTTTTCAGTAAATTCTAAGTTTTTCAGTGCAACTCACTCATATACAATGTACTACACTGTGCATTTCGTCTAATGCGGGTTTTTCAGTAAATTCTAAGTTTTTCAGTGCAACTCACTCATATACAATGTACTACACTGTGCATTTCGTCTAATGCGGGTTTTTCAGTAAATTCTAAGTTTTTCAGTGCAACTCACTCATATACAATGTACTACACTGTGCATTTCGTCTAATGCGGGTTTTTCAGTAAATTCTAAGTTTTTCAGTGCAACTCACTCATATACAATGTACTACACTGTGCATTTCGTCTAATGCGGGTTTTTCAGTAAATTCTAAGTTTTTCAGTGCAACTCACTCATATACAATGTACTACACTGTGCATTTCGTCTAATACGGGTTTTTCAGTAAATTGTAAGTTTTTCAGTGCAACTCACTCATATACAATGTACTACACTGTGCATTTCGTCTAATGCGGGTTTTTCAGTAAATTCTAAGTTTTTCAGTGCAACTCACTCATTTACAATGTACTACACTGTGCATTTCGTCTAATGCGGGTTTTTCAGTAAATAGTTTTTCAGTGCAACTCACTCATATACTATGTACTACACTGTGCATTTCGTCTAATGCGGGTTTTTCAGTAAATTATAAGTTTTTCAGTGCAACTCACTCATATACTATGTACTACACTGTACATTTCGTCTAATGCGGGTTTTTCAGTAATTTCTAAGTTTTTCAGTGCAACTCACTCATATACAATGTACTACACTGTGCATTTCGTCTAATGCGGGTTTTTCAGTAAATTCTAAGTTTTTCAGTGCAACTCACTCATATACAATGTACTACACTGTGCATTTCGTCTAATGCGGGTTTTTCAGTAAATTCTAAGTTTTTCAGTGCAACTCACTCATATACAATGTACTACACTGTGCATTTCATCTAATGCGGGTTTTTTCAGTAAATTCTAAGTTTTTCAGTGCAACTCACTCATATACAATGTACTACACTGTGCATTTCGTCTAATGCGGGTTTTTCAGTAAATTCTAAGTTTTTCAGTGCAACTCACTCATATACAATGTACTACACTGTGCATTTCGTCTAATACGGGTTTTTCAGTAAATTGTAAGTTTTTCAGTGCAACTCACTCATATACAATGTACTACACTGTGCATTTCGTCTAATGCGGATTTTTCAGTAAATTCTAAGTTTTTCAGTGCAACTCACTCATTTACAATGTACTACACTGTGCATTTCGTCTAATGCGGGTTTTTCAGTAAATTCTAAGTTTTTCAGTGCAACTCACTCATATACTATGTACTACACTGTGCATTTCGTCTAATGCGGGTTTTTCAGTAAATTATAAGTTTTTCAGTGCAACTCACTCATATACTATGTACTACACTGTACATTTTGTCTAATGCGGGTTTTTCAGTAAATTCTAAGTTTTTCAGTGCAACTCACTCATATACAATGTACTACACTGTGCATTTCGTCTAATGCGGGTTTTTCAGTAAATTCTAAGTTTTTCAGTGCAACTCACTCATATACAATGTACTACACTGTGCATTTCGTCTAATGCGGGTTTTTCAGTAAATTCTAAGTTTTTCAGTGCAACTCACTCATATACAATGTACTACACTGTGCATTTCGTCTAATGCGGGTTTTTCAGTAAATTCTAAGTTTTTCAGTGCAACTCACTCATATACAATGTACTACACTGTGCATTTAGTCTAATGCGGGTTTTTCAGTAAATTCTAAGTTTTTCAGTGCAACTCACTCATATACAATGTACTACACTGTGCATTTCATCTAATGCGGGTTTTTCAGTAAATTCTAAGTTTTTCAGTGCAACTCACTCATATACAATGTACTACACTGTGCATTTCGTCTAATGCGGGTTTTTCAGTAAATTCTAAGTTTTTCAGTGCAACTCACTTATATACAATGTACTACACTGTGCATTTCGTCTAATGCGGGTTTTTCAGTAAATTCTAAGTTTTTCAGTGCAACTCACTCATATACAATGTACTACACTGTGCATTTCGTCTAATGCGGGTTTTTCAGTAAATTCTAAGTTTTTCAGTGCAACTCACTCATATACAATGTACTACACTGTGCATTTCGTCTAATGCGGGTTTTTCAGTAAATTCTAAGTTTTTCAGTGCAACTCACTCATATACAATGTACTACACTGTGCATTTCGTCTAATGCGGGTTTTTCAGTAAATTCTAAGTTTTTCAGTGCAACTCACTCATATACAATGTACTACACTGTGCATTTCATCTAATGCGGGTTTTTCAGTAAATTCTAAGTTTTTCAGTGCAACTCACTCATATACAATGTACTACACTGTGCATTTCGTCTAATGCGGGTTTTTCAGTAAATTCTAAGTTTTTCAGTGCAACTCACTCATATACAATGTACTACACTGTGCATTTCGTCTAATACGGGTTTTTCAGTAAATTGTAAGTTTTTCAGTGCAACTCACTCATATACAATGTACTACACTGTGCATTTCGTCTAATGCGGATTTTTCAGTAAATTCTAAGTTTTTCAGTGCAACTCACTCATTTACAATGTACTACACTGTGCATTTCGTCTAATGCGGGTTTTTCAGTAAATTCTAAGTTTTTCAGTGCAACTCACTAATATACTATGTACTACACTGTGCATTTCGTCTAATGCGGGTTTTTCAGTAAATTCTAAGTTTTTCAGTGCAACTCACTCATATACTATGTACTACACTGTACATTTCGTCTAATGCGGGTTTTTCAGTAAATTCTAAGTTTTTCAGTGCAACTCACTCATATACAATGTACTACACTGTGCATTTCGTCTAATGCGGGTTTTTCAGTAAATTCTAAGTTTTTCAGTGCAACTCACTCATATACAATGTACTACACTCTGCATTTCATCTAATGGAGGTTTTTCAGTAAATTCTAAGTTTTTCAGTGCAACTCACTCATATACAATGTACTACACTGTGCATTTCGTCTAATGCGGGTTTTTCAGTAAATTCTAAGTTTTTCAGTGCAACTCACTCATATACAATATACTACACTGTGCATTTCGTCTAATGCGGGTTTTTCAGTAAATTCTAAGATTTTCAGTGCAACTCACTCATATACAATGTACTACACTGTGCATTTCGTCTAATGCGGGTTTTTCAGTAAATTCTAAGTTTTTCAGTGCAACTCACTCATTTACAATGTACTACACTGTGCATTTCGTCTAATGCGGGTTTTTCAGTAAATTCTAAGTTTTTCAGTGCAACTCACTCATATACTATGTACTACAGTGTGCATTTCGTCTAATGCGGGTTTTTCAGTAAATTCTAAGTTTTTCAGTGCAACTCACTCATATACTATGTACTACACTGTACATTTCGTCTAATGCGGGTTTTTCAGTAAATTCTAAGTTTTTCAGTGCAACTCACTCATATACAATGTACTACACTGTGCATTTCGTCTAATGCGGGTTTTTCAGTAAATTCTAAGTTTTTCAGTGCAACTCACTCATATACAATGTACTACACTGTGCATTTCGTCTAATGCGGGTTTTTCAGTAAATTCTAAGTTTTTCAGTGCAACTCACTCATATACAATGTACTACACTGTGCATTTCGTCTAATGCGGGTTTTTCAGTAAATTCTAAGTTTTTCAGTGCAACTCACTCATATACAATGTACTACACTGTGCATTTCGTCTAATGCGGGTTTTTCAGTAAATTCTAAGTTTTTCAGTGCAACTCACTCGTATACTATGTACTACACTGTACATTTCGTCTAATGCGGGTTTTTCAGTAAATTCTAAGTTTTTCAGTGCAACTCACTCATATACAATGTACTACACTGTGCATTTCGTCTAATGCGGGTTTTTCAGTAAATTCTAAGTTTTTCAGTGCAACTCACTCGTATACTATGTACTACACTGTACATTTCGTCTAATGCGGGTTTTTCAGTAAATTCTAAGTTTTTCAGTGCAACTCACTCATATACAATGTACTACACTGTGCATTTCGTCTAATGCGGGTTTTTCAGTAAATTCTAAGTTTTTCAGTGCAACTCACTCATATACAATGTACTACACTGTGCATTTCGTCTAATGCGGGTTTTTCAGTAAATTCTAAGTTTTTCAGTGCAACTCACTCGTATACTATGTACTACACTGTACATTTCGTCTAATGCGGGTTTTTCAGTAAATTCTAAGTTTTTCAGTGCAACTCACTCATATACAATGTACTACACTGTGCATTTCGTCTAATGCGGGTTTTTCAGTAAATTCTAAGTTTTTCAGTGCAACTCACTCATATACAATGTACTACACTGTGCATTTCGTCTAATGCGGGTTTTTCAGTAAATTCTAAGTTTTTCAGTGCAACTCACTCATATAGAATGTACTACACTGTGCATTTCGTCTAATGCGGGTTTTTCAGTAAATTCTAAGTTTTTCAGTGCAACTCACTCATATACAATGTACTACACTGTGCATTTCGTCTAATGCGGGTTTTTCAGTAAATTCTAAGTTTTTCAGTGCAACTCACTCATATACAATGTACTACACTGTGCATTTCGTCTAATACGGGTTTTTCAGTAAATTCTAAGTTTTTCAGTGCAACTCACTCATATACAATGTACTACACTGTGCATTTCGTCTAATGCGGGTTTTTCAGTAAATTCTAAGTTTTTCAGTGCAACTCACTCATATACAATGTACTACACTGTGCATTTCGTCTAATGCGGGTTTTTCAGTAAATTCTAAGTTTTTCAGTGCAACTCACTCATATACTATGTACTACACTGTGCATTTCGTCTAATGCGGGTTTTTCAGTAAATTCTAAGTTTTTCAGTGCAACTCACTCATATACTATGTACTACACTGTACATTTCGTCTAATGCGGGTTTTTCAGTAAATTCTAAGTTTTTCAGTGCAACTCACTCATATACAATGTACTACACTGTGCATTTCGTCTAATGCGGGTTTTTCAGTAAATTCTAAATTTTTCAGTGCAACTCACTCATATACAATGTACTACACTGTGCACTTCGTCTAATGCGGGTTTTTCAGTAAATTCTAAGTTTTTCAGTGCAACTCACTCATATACAATGTACTACACTGTGCATTTCGTCTAATGCGGGTTTTTCAGTAAATTCTAAGTTTTTCAGTGCAACTCACTCATATACTATGTACTACACTGTGCATTTCGTCTAATGCGGGTTTTTCAGTAAATTCTAAGTTTTTCAGTGCAACTCACTCATATACTATGTACTACACTGTACATTTCGTCTAATGCGGGTTTTTCAGTAAATTCTAAATTTTTCAGTGCAACTCACTCATATACAATGTACTAAACTGTGCATTTCGTCTAATGCGGGTTTTTCAGTAAATTCTAAGTTTTTCAGTGCAACTCACTCATATACAATATACTACACTGTGCATTTCGTCTAATGCGGGTTTTTCAGTAAATTCTAAGTTTTTCAGTGCAACTCACTCATATACAATGTACTACACTGTGAATTTCGTCTAATGCGGGTTTTTCAGTAAATTCTAAGTTTTTCAGTGCAACTCACTCATATAAATGTACTACACTGTGCATTTCGTCTAATGCGGGTTTTTCAGTAAATTCTAAGTTTTTCAGTGCAACTCACTCATATACAATGTACTACACTGTGCATTTCGTCTTATGCGGGTTTTTATGTAAATTCTAAGTTTTTCAGTGCAACTCACTCATATACAATGTACTACACTGTGCATTTCGTCTAATGCGGGTTTTTCAGTAAATTCTACGTTTTTCAGTGCAACTCACTCATATACAAAGTACTACACTGTGCATTTTGTCTAATGCGGGTATTTCAGTAAATTCTAAGCTTTTCAGTGCAACTCACTCATATACAATGTACTACACTGTGCATTTCGTCTAATGGGGGTTTTTCAGTAAATTCTAAGTTTTTCAGTGCAACTCACTCATATACAATGTACTACACTGTGCATTTCGTCTAATGCGGGTATTTCAGTAAATTCTAAGTTTTTCAGTGCAACTCACTCATATACAATGTACTACACTGTGCATTTCGTCTAATGCGGGTTTTTCAGTAAATTCTAAGTTTTTC
Organism: Mus caroli; assembly: GCF_978045245.1. Lineage (NCBI taxonomy): Eukaryota > Metazoa > Chordata > Mammalia > Rodentia > Muridae > Mus > Mus caroli. The sequence continues at coordinate 147,829 of NW_028227435.1, read as the reverse complement.
AGTGCAACGCACTCATATTCAATGTACTACACTGTGCATTTCGTCTAATGCGGGTTTTTCAGTAAATTCTAAGATTTTCAGTGCAACTCACTCATATACAATGTACTACACTGTGCATTTCGTCTAATGCGGGTTTTTCAGTAAATTCTAAGTTTTTCAGTGCAACTCACTCATATACAATGTACTACACTGTGCATTTCGTCTAATGCGGGTTTTTCAGTAAATTCTAAGTTTTTCAGTGCAACTCACTCATATACAATGTACTACACTGTGCATTTCGTCTAATGCGGGTTTTTCAGTAAATTCTAAGTTTTTCAGTGCAACTCACTCATATACAATGTACTACACTGTGCATTTCGTCTAATGCGGGTTTTTCAGTAAATTCTAAGTTTTTCAGTGCAACTCACTCATATACAATGTACTACATTGTGCATTTCGTCTAATGCGGGTTTTTCAGTAAATTCTAAGTTTTTCAGTGCAACTCACTCATATACAATGTACTACACTGTACATTTCGTCTAATGCGGGTTTTTCAGTAAATTCTAAATTTTTCAGTGCAACTCACTCATATACAATGTACTACACTGTGCATTTCGTCTAATGCGGGTTTTTCAGTAAATTCTAAGTTTTTCAGTGCAACTCACTCATATACAATGTACTACACTGTGCATTTCGTCTAATGCGGGTTTTTCAGTAAATTCTAAGTTTTTCAGTGCAACTCACTCATATACAATGTACTACACTGTGCCTTTCGTCTAATGCGGGTTTTTCAGTAAATTCTAAGTTTTTCAGTGCAACTCACTCATATACAAAGTACTACACTGTGGATTTCGTCTAATGCGGGTTTTTCAGTAAATTCTAAGTTTTTCAGTGCAACTCACTCATATACTATGTACTACACTGTGCATTTCGTCTAATGCGGGTTTTTCAGTAAATTCTAAGTTTTTCAGTGCAACTCACTCATATACAATGTACTACACTGTGCATTTCGTCTAATGCGGGTTTTTCAGTAAATTCTAAGTTTTTCAGTGCAACTCACTCATATACAATGTACTACACTGTGCATTTCGTCTAATGCGGGTTTTTCAGTAAATTCTAAGTTTTTCAGTGCAACTCACTCATATACAATATACTACACTGTGCATTTCGTCTAATGCGGGTTTTTCAGTAAATTCTAAGTTTTTCAGTGCAACTCACTCATATACAATGTACTACACTGTGCATTTCGTCTAATGCGGGTTTTTCAGTAAATTCTAAGTTTTTCAGTGCAACTCACTCATATACAATGTACTACACTGTGCATTTCGTCTAATGCGGGTTTTTCAGTAACTTCTAAGTTTTTCAGTGCAACTCACTCATATACAATATACTACACAGTGCATTTCGTCTAATGCGGGTTTTTCAGTAAATTCTAAGTTTTTCAGTGCAACTCACTCATATACAATGTACTACACTGTGCATTTCGTCTAATGCGGGTTTTTCAGTAAATTCTAAGTTTTTCAGTGCAACTCACTCATATACAATGTACTACACTGTGCATTTCGTCTAATGCGGGTTTTTCAGTAAATTCTAAGTTTTTCAGTGCAACTCACTCATATACAATGTACTACACTGTGCATTTCGTCTAATGCGGGTTTTTCAGTAACTTCTAAGTTTTTCAGTGCAACTCACTCATATACAATATACTACACAGTGCATTTCGTCTAATGCGGGTTTTTCAGTAAATTCTAAGTTTTTCAGTGCAACTCACTCATATACAATGTACTACACTGTGCATTTCGTCTAATGCGGGTTTTTCAGTAAATTCTAAGTTTTTCAGTGCAACTCACTCATATACAATGTACTACACCGTGCATTTCGTCTAATGTGGGTTTTTCAGTAAATTCTAAGTTTTTCAGTGCAACTCAACCATATACAATGTACTACACTCTGCATTTCGTCTAATGCGGGTTTTTCAGTAAATTCTAAGTTTTTCAGTGCAACTCACTCATATACAATGTACTACACTGTGCATTTCGTCTAATGCGGGTTTTTCAGTAAATTCTAAGTTTTTCAGTGCAACTCACTCATATACAATGTACTACACTGTGCATTTCGTCTAATGCGGGTTTTTCAGTAAATTCGAAGTTTTTCAGTGCAACTCACTCATATACAATGTACTACACTGTGCATTTCGTCTAATGCGGGTTTTTCAGTAAATTCTAAGTTTTTCAGTGCAACTCACTCATATACAATGTACTACACTGTACATTTCGTCTAATGCGGGTTTTTCAGTAAATTCTAAGTTTTTCAGTGCAACTCACTCATATACAATGTACTACACTGTGCATTTCGTCTAATGCGGGTTTTTCAGTCAATTCTAAGTTTTTCAGTGCAACTCACTCATATACTATGTACTACACTGTACATTTCGTCTAATGCGGGTTTTTCAGTAAATTCTAAGTTTTTCAGTGCAACTCACTCATATACAATGTACTACACTGTGCATTTCGTCTAATGCGGGTTTTTCAGTAAATTCTAAGTTTTTCAGTGCAACTCACTCATATACAATGTACTACACTGTGCATTTCGTCTAATGCGGGTTTTTCAGTAAATTCTAAGTTTTTCAGTGCAACTCACTCATATACAATGTACTACACTGTGCCTTTCGTCTAATGCGGGTTTTTCAGTAAATTCTAAGTTTTTCAGTGCAACTCACTCATATACAATGTACTACACTGTGGATTTCGTCTAATGCGGGTTTTTCAGTAAATTCTAAGTTTTTCAGTGCAACTCACTCATATACTATGTACTACACTGTGCATTTCGTCTAATGCGGGTTTTTCAGTAAATTCTAAGTTTTTCAGTGCAACTCACTCATATACAATGTACTACACTGTGCATTTCGTCTAATGCGGGTTTTTCAGTAAATTCTAAGTTTTTCAGTGCAACTCACTCATATACAATGTACTACACTGTGCATTTCGTCTAATGCGGGTTTTTCAGTAAATTCTAAGTTTTTCAGTGCAACTCACTCATATACAATGTACTACACTGTGCATTTCGTCTAATGCGGGTTTTTCAGTAACTTCTAAGTTTTTCAGTGCAACTCACTCATATACAATATACTACACAGTGCATTTCGTCTAATGCGGGTTTTTCAGTAAATTCTAAGTTTTTCAGTGCAACTCACTCATATACAATGTACTACACCGTGCATTTCGTCTAATGCGGGTTTTTCAGTAAATTCTAAGTTTTTCAGTGCAACTCACTCATATACAATGTACTACACTGTGCATTTCGTCTAATGCGGGTTTTTCAGTAAATTCTAAGTTTTTCAGTGCAACTCACTCATATACAATGTACTACACTGTGCATTTCGTCTAATGCGGGTTTTTCAGTAAATTCTAAGTTTTTCAGTGCAACTCACTCATATACAATATACTACAGTGTGCATTTCGTCTAATGCGGGTTTTTCAGTAAATTCTAAGTTTTTCAGTGCAACTCACTCATATACAATGTACTACACTGTGCATTTCGTCTAATGCGGGTTTTTCAGTAAATTCTAAGTTTTTCAGTGCAACTCACTCATATACAATGTACTACACCGTGCATTTCGTCTAATGCGGGTTTTTCAGTAAATTCTAAGTTTTTCAGTGCAACTCACTCATATACAATGTACTACACTCTGCATTTCGTCTAATGCGGGTTTTTCAGTAAATTCTAAGTTTTTCAGTGCAACTCACTCATATACAATGTACTACACTGTGCATTTCGTCTAATGCGGGTTTTTCAGTAAATTCTAAATTTTTCAGTGCAACTCACTCATATACAATGTACTACACTGTGCATTTCGTCTAATGCGGGTTTTTCAGTAAATTCTAAGTTTTTCAGTGCAACTCACTCATATACAATGTACTACACTGTGCATTTCGTCTAATGCGGGTTTTTCTGTAAATTCTAAGTTTTTCAGTGCAACTCACTCATATACAATGTACTACACTGTACATTTCGTCTAATGCGGGTTTTTCAGTAAATTCTAAGTTTTTCAGTGCAACTCACTCATATACAATGTACTACACTGTGCATTTCGTCTAATGCGGGTTTTTCAGTCAATTCTAAGTTTTTCAGTGCAACTCACTCATATACTATGTACTACACTGTACATTTCGTCTAATGCGGGTTTTTCAGTAAATTCTAAGTTTTTCAGTGCAACTCACTCATATACAATGTACTACACTGTGCATTTCGTCTAATGCGGGTTTTTCAGTAACTTCTAAGTTTTTCAGTGCAACTCACTCATATACAATATACTACACAGTGCATTTCGTCTAATGCGGGTTTTTCAGTAAATTCTAAGTTTTTCAGTGCAACTCACTCATATACAATGTACTACACTGTGCATTTCGTCTAATGCGGGTTTTTCAGTAAATTCTAAGTTTTTCAGTGCAACTCACTCATATACAATGTACTACACTGTGCCTTTCGTCTAATGCGGGTTTTTCAGTAAATTCTAAGTTTTTCAGTGCAACTCACTCATATACAATGTACTACACTGTGGATTTCGTCTAATGCGGGTTTTTCAGTAAATTCTAAGTTTTTCAGTGCAACTCACTCATATACTATGTACTACACTGTGCATTTCATCTAATGCGGGTTTTTCAGTAAATTCTAAGTTTTTCAGTGCAACTCACTCATATACAATGTACTACACTGTGCATTTCGTCTAATGCGGGTTTTTCAGTAAATTCTAAGTTTTTCAGTGCAACTCACTCATATACAATGTACTACACTGTGCATTTCGTCTAATGCGGGTTTTTCAGTAAATTCTAAGTTTTTCAGTGCAACTCACTCATATACAATGTACTACACTGTGCATTTCGTCTAATGCGGGTTTTTCAGTAACTTCTAAGTTTTTCAGTGCAACTCACTCATATACAATATACTACACAGTGCATTTCGTCTAATGCGGGTTTTTCAGTAAATTCTAAGTTTTTCAGTGCAACTCACTCATATACAATGTACTACACCGTGCATTTCGTCTAATGCGGGTTTTTCAGTAAATTCTAAGTTTTTCAGTGCAACTCACTCATATACAATGTACTACACTCTGCATTTCGTCTAATGCGGGTTTTTAGTAAATTCTAAGTTTTTCAGTGCAACTCACTCATATACAATGTACTACACTGTGCATTTCGTCTAATGCGGGTTTTTCAGTAAATTCTAAGTTTTTCAGTGCAACTCACTCATATACAATATACTACAGTGTGCATTTCGTCTAATGCGGGTTTTTCAGTAAATTCTAAGTTTTTCAGTGCAACTCACTCATATACAATGTACTACACTGTGCATTTCGTCTAATGCGGGTTTTTCAGTAAATTCTAAGTTTTTCAGTGCAACTCACTCATATACAATGTACTACACCGTGCATTTCGTCTAATGCGGGTTTTTCAGTAAATTCTAAGTTTTTCAGTGCAACTCACTCATATACAATGTACTACACTCTGCATTTCGTCTAATGCGGGTTTTTCAGTAAATTCTAAGTTTTTCAGTGCAACTCACTCATATACAATGTACTACACTGTGCATTTCGTCTAATGCGGGTTTTTCAGTAAATTCTAAATTTTTCAGTGCAACTCACTCATATACAATGTACTACACTGTGCATTTCGTCTAATGCGGGTTTTTCAGTAAATTCGAAGTTTTTCAGTGCAACTCACTCATATACAATGTACTACACTGTGCATTTCGTCTAATGCGGGTTTTTCAGTAAATTCTAAGTTTTTCAGTGCAACTCACTCATATACAATGTACTACACTGTACATTTCGTCTAATGCGGGTTTTTCAGTAAATTCTAAGTTTTTCAGTGCAACTCACTCATATACAATGTACTACACTGTGCATTTCGTCTAATGCGGGTTTTTCAGTCAATTCTAAGTTTTTCAGTGCAACTCACTCATATACTATGTACTACACTGTACATTTCGTCTAATGCGGGTTTTTCAGTAAATTCTAAGTTTTTCAGTGCAACTCACTCATATACAATGTACTACACTGTGCATTTCGTCTAATGCGGGTTTTTCAGTAACTTCTAAGTTTTTCAGTGCAACTCACTCATATACAATATACTACACAGTGCATTTCGTCTAATGCGGGTTTTTCAGTAAATTCTAAGTTTTTCAGTGCAACTCACTCATATACAATGTACTACACTGTGCATTTCGTCTAATGCGGGTTTTTCAGTAAATTCTAAGTTTTTTCAGTGCAACTCACTCATATACAATGTACTACACTGTGCATTTCGTCTAATGCGGGTTTTTCAGTAAATTCTAAGTTTTTCAGTGCAACTCACTCATATACAATGTACTACACTGTGCATTTCGTCTAATGCGGGTTTTTCAGTAAATTCTAAGTTTTTCAGTGCAACTCACTCATATACAATGTACTACACTGTGCATTTCGTCTAATGCGGGTTTTTCAGTAACTTCTAAGTTTTTCAGTGCAACTCACTCATATACAATATACTACACAGTGCATTTCGTCTAATGCGGGTTTTTCAGTAAATTCTAAGTTTTTCAGTGCAACTCACTCATATACAATGTACTACACTGTGCATTTCGTCTAATGCGGGTTTTTCAGTAAATTCTAAGTTTTTCAGTGCAACTCACTCATATACAATGTACTACACCGTGCATTTCGTCTAATGCGGGTTTTTCAGTAAATTCTAAGTTTTTCAGTGCAACTCACTCATATACAATGTACTACACTCTGCATTTCGTCTAATGCGGGTTTTTCAGTAAATTCTAAGTTTTTCAGTGCAACTCACTCATATACAATGTACTACACTGTGCATTTCGTCTAATGCGGGTTTTTCAGTAACTTCTAAGTTTTTCAGTGCAACTCACTCATATACAATATACTACACAGTGCATTTCGTCTAATGCGGGTTTTTCAGTAAATTCTAAGTTTTTCAGTGCAACTCACTCATATACAATGTACTACACTGTGCATTTCGTCTAATGCGGGTTTTTCAGTAAATTCTAAGTTTTTCAGTGCAACTCACTCATATACAATGTACTACACCGTGCATTTCGTCTAATGCGGGTTTTTCAGTAAATTCTAAGTTTTTCAGTGCAACTCACTCATATACAATGTACTACACTCTGCATTTCGTCTAATGCGGGTTTTTCAGTAAATTCTAAGTTTTTCAGTGCAACTCACTCATATACAATGTACTACACTGTGCATTTCGTCTAATGCGGGTTTTTCAGTAAATTCTAAGTTTTTCAGTGCAACTCACTCATATACAATGTACTACACTGTGCATTTCGTCTAATGCGGGTTTTTCAGTAAATTCTAAGTTTTTCAGTGCAACTCACTCATATACAATGTACTACACTGTGCATTTCGTCTAATGCGGGTTTTTCAGTAAATTCTAAGTTTTTCAGTGCAACTCACTCATATACAATGTACTACACTGTGCATTTCGTCTAATGCGGGTTTTTCAGTAAATTCTAAGTTTTTCAGTGCAACTCACTCATATACAATGTACTACACTGTGCATTTCGTCTAATGCGGGTTTTTCAGTAAATTCTAAGTTTTTTAGTGCAACTCACTCATATACAATGTACTACACTGTGCATTTCGTCTAATGCGGGTTTTTCAGTAAATTCTAAGTTTTTCAGTGCAACTCACTCATATACAATGTACTACACTGTGCATTTCGTCTAATGCGGGTTTTTCCGTAAATTCTAAGTTTTTCAGTGCAACTCACTCATATACAATGTACTACACTGTGCATTTCGTCTAATGCGGGTTTTTCAGTAAATTCTAAGTTTTTCAGTGCAACTCACTCATATACAATGTACTACACAGTGCATTTTGTCTAATGCGGGTTTTTCAGTAAATTCTAAGTTTTTCAGTGCAACTCACTCATATACAATGTACTACACTGTGCATTTTGTCTAACGCGGGTTTTTCAGTAAATTCTAAGTTTTTCAGTGCAACTCACTCATATACAATGTACTACACTGTGCATTTCGTCTAATGCGGGTTTTTCAGTAAATTCTAAGTTTTTCAGTGCAACTCACTCATATACTATGTACTACACTGTGCATTTCGTCTAATGCGGGTTTTTCAGTAAATTCTAAGTTTTTCAGTGCAACTCACTCATATACTATGTACTACACTGTACATTTTGTCTAATTCGGGTTTTTCAGTAAATTCTAAATTTTTCAGTGCAACTCACTCATATAAATGTACTACACTGTGCATTTCGTCTAATGCGGGTTTTTCAGTAAATTCTAAGTTTTTCAGTGCAACTCACTCATATACAATGTACTACACTGTGCATTTCGTCTTATGCGGGTTTTTCAGTAAATTCTAAGTTTTTCAGTGCAACTCACTCATATACAATGTACTACACTGTGCATTTCGTCTAATGCGGGTTTTTCAGTAAATTCTAAGTTTTTCAGTGCAACGCACTCATATTCAATGTACTACACTGTGCATTTCGTCTAATGCGGGTTTTTCAGTAAATTCTAAATTTTTCAGTGCAACTCACTCATATACAATGTACTACACTGTGCATTTCGTCTAATGCGGGTTTTTCAGTAAATTCTAAGTTTTTCAGTGCAACTCACTCATATACAATATACTACAGTGTGCATTTCGTCTAATGCGGGTTTTTCAGTAAATTCTAAGTTTTTCAGTGCAACTCAATCATATACAATGTACTACACTGTGCATTTCGTCTAATGCGGGTTTTTCAGTAAATTCTAAGTTTTTCAGTGCAACTCACTCATATACAATGTACTACACTGTGCATTTCGTCTAATGCGGGTTTTTCAGTAAATTCTAAGTTTTTCAGTGCAACTCACTCATATACAATGTACTACACTGTGCATTTCGTCTAAAGCAGGTTTTTCAGTAAATTCTAAGTTTTTCAGTGCAACTCACTCATATACTATGTACTACACTGTACATTTCGTCTAATGCGGGTTTTTCAGTAAATTCTAAATTTTTCAGTGCAACTCACTCATATACAATGTACTACACTGTGCATTTCGTTTAATGCGGGTTTTTCAGTAAATTCTAAGTTTTTCAGTGCAACTCACTCATATACAATATACTACACTGTGCATTTCTTCTAATGCGGGTTTTTCAGTAAATTCTAAGTTTTTCAGTGCAACTCACTCATATACAATGTACTACACTGTGCATTTCGTCTAATGCGGGTTTTTCAGTAAATTCTTAGTTTTTCAGTGCAACTCACTCATATACAATGTACTACACTGTGCATTTCGTCTAATGCGGGTTTTTCAGTAAATTCTAAGTTTTTCAGTGCAACTCACTCATATACTATGTACTACACTGTGCATTTCGTCTAATGCGGGTTTTTCAGTAAATTATAAGTTTTTCAGTGCAACTCACTCATATACAATATACTACAGTGTGCATTTCGTCTAATGCGGGTTTTTCAGTAAATTCTAAGTTTTTCAGTGCAACTCACTCATATACAATGTACTACAGTGTGCATTTCGTCTAATGCGGGTTTTTCAGTAAATTCTAAGTTTTTCAGTGCAACTCACTCATATACAATGTACTACACTGTGCATTTCGTCTAATGCGGGTTTTTCAGTAAATTCTAAGTTTTTCAGTGCAACTCACTCATATACAATGTACTACACTGTGCATTTCATCTAATGCGGGTTTTTCAGTAAATTCTAAGTTTTTCAGTACAACTCACTCATATACAATGTACTACACTGTGCATTTCGTCTAATGCGGGTTTTTCAGTAAATTCTAAGTTTTTCAGTGCAACTCACTCATATACAATGTACTACACTGTGCATTTTGTCTAATGCGGGTTTTTCAGTAAATTCTAAGTTTTTCAGTGCAACTCACTCATATACAATGTACTACACTGTGCATTTCGTCTAATGCGGGTTTTTCAGTAAATTCTAAGTTTTTCAGTGCAACTCACTCATATACAATGTACTACACTGTGCATTTCGTCTAATGCGGGTTTTTCAGTAAATTCTAAATTTTTCAGTGCAACTCACTCATATACAATGTACTACACTGTGCATTTCGTCTAATGCCGGTTTTTCAGTAAATTCTAAGTTTTTCAGTGCAACTCACTCATATACAATGTACTACACTGTGCATTTCGTCTAACGCGGGTTTTTCAGTAAATTCTAAGTTTTTCAGTGCAACTCACTCATATACAATGTACTACACTGTGCATTTCGTCTAATGCGGGTTTTTCAGTAAATTCTAAGTTTTTCAGTGCAACTCACTCATATACAATGTACTACACTGTGCATTTCGTCTAATGCGGGTTTTTCAGTAAATTCTAAGTTTTTCAGTGCAACTCACTCATATACAATGTACTACACTGTGCATTTCGTCTAATGCGGGTTTTTCAGTAAATTCTAAGTTTTTCAGTGCAACTCACTCATATACAATGTACTACACTGTGCATTTCGTCTAATGCGGGTTTTTCCGTAAATTCTAAGTTTTTCAGTGCAACTCACTCATATACAATGTACTACACTGTGCATTTCGTCTAATGCGGGTTTTTCAGTAAATTCTAAGTTTTTCAGTGCAACTCACTCATATACAATGTACTACACTGTGCATTTCGTCTAATGCGGGTTTTTCAGTAAATTCCAAGTTTTTCAGTGCAACTCACTCATATACAATGTACTACACTGTGCATTTCGTCTAATGCGGGTTTTTCCGTAAATTCTAAGTTTTTCAGTGCAACTCACTCATATACTAGGTACAACACTGTGCATTTCGTCTAATGCGGGTTTTTCAGTAAATTCTAAGTTTTTCAGTGCAACTCACTCATATACAATGTACTACACTGTGCATTTCGTCTAATGCGGGTTTTTCAGTAAATTCTAAGTTTTTCAGTGCAACTCACTCATATACAATGTACTACACTGTGCATTTCGTCTAATGCGGGTTTTTCAGTAAATTCTAAGTTTTTCAGTGCAACTCACTCATATACTAGGTACAACACTGTGCATTTCGTCTAATGCGGGTTTTTCAGTAAATTCTAAGTTTTTCAGTGCAACTCACTCATATACTATGTACTACACTGTGCATTTCGTCTAATGCTGGTTTTTCAGTAAATTCTAAGTTTTTCAGTGCAACTCACTCATATACAATGTACTACACTGTGCATTTCGTCTAATGCAGGTTTTTCAGTGAATTCTAAGTTTTTCAGTGCAACTCACTCATATACAATGTACTACACTGTGCATTTCGTCTAATGCGGGTTTTTCAGTAAATTCTAAGTTTTTCAGTGCAACTCACTCATATACTATGTACTACACTGTGCATTTCGTCTAATGCGGGTTTTTCAGTAAATTCTAAGTTTTTCAGTGCAACTCACTCATACAGAATGTACTACACTGTGCATTTCGTCTGATGCGGGTTTTTCAGTAAATTCTAAGTTTTTCAGTGCAACTCACTCATATACTATGTACTACACTGTGCATTTTGTCTAATGCGGGTTTTTCAGTAAATTCTAAGTTTTTCAGTGCAACTCACTCATATACAATGTACTACACTGTGCATTTCGTCTAATGCGGGTTTTTCAGTAAATTCTAAGTTTTTCAGTGCAACTCACTCATATACAATGTACTACACTGTGCATTTCGTCTAATGCGCGTTTTTCAGTAAATTCTAAGTTTTTCAGTGCAACTCACTCATATACAATGTACACTGTGCATTTCATCTAATGCGGGTTTTTCAGTAAATTCTAAGTTTTTCAGTGCAACTCACTCATATACAATGTACTACACTGTGCATTTCGTCTAATGCGGGTTTTTCAGTAAATTCTAAGTTTTTCAGTGCAACTCACTCATATACAATGTACTACACTGTGCATTTCGTCTAATGCGGGTTTTTCAGTAAATTCTAAGTTTTTCAGTGCAACTCACTCATATACTAGGTACAACACTGTGCATTTCGTCTAATGCGGGTTTTTCAGTAAATTCTAAGTTTTTCAGTGCAACTCACTCATATACAATGTACTACACTGTGCATTTCGTCTAATGCGCGTTTTTCAGTAAATTCTAAGTTTTTCAGTGCAACTCACTCATATACAATGTACTACACTGTGCATTTCATCTAATGCGGGTTTTTCAGTAAATTCTAAGTTTTTCAGTGCAACTCACTCATATACAATGTACTACACTGTGCATTTCGTCTAATGCGGGTTTTTCAGTAAATTCTAAGTTTTTCAGTGCAACTCAATCATATACAATGTACTACACTGTGCATTTCATCTAATGCGGGTTTTTCAGTAAATTCTAAGTTTTTCAGTGCAACTCACTCATATACAATGTACTACACTGTGCATTTCGTCTAATGCGGGTTTTTCAGTAAATTCTAACTTTTTCAGTGCAACTCACTCATATACAATGTACTACACTGTGCATTTCGTCTAATGCGGGTTTTTCAGTGAATTCTAAGTTTTTCAGTGCAACTCACTCATATACAATGTACTACACTGTGCATTTCGTCTAATGCGGGTTTTTCAGTAAATTCTAAGTTTTTCAGTGCAACTCACTCATATACCATGTACTACACTGTGCATTTCGTCTAATGCGGGTTTTTCAGTAAATTCTAAGTTTTTCAGTGCAACTCACTCATATACTATGTACTACACTGTGCATTTCGTCTAATGCGGGTTTTTCAGTAAATTCTAAGTTGTTCAGTGCAACTCACTCATATACAATGTACTACACTGTGCATTTCGTCTAATGCGGGTTTTTCAGTAAATTCTAAGTTTTTCAGTGCAACTCACTCATATACAATGTACTACACTGTGCATTTCGTCTAATGCGCGTTTTTCAGTAAATTCTAAGTTTTTCAGTGCAACTCACTCATATACAATGTACTACACTGTGCATATCATCTAATGCGGGTTTTTCAGTAAATTCTAAGTTTTTCAGTGCAACTCACTCATATACAATGTACTACACTGTGCATTTCGTCTAATGCGGGTTTTTCAGTAAATTCTAAGTTTTTCAGTGCAACTCACTCATATACAATGTACTACACTGTGCATTTCGTCTAATGCGGGTTTTTCCGTAAATTCTAAGTTTTTCAGTGCAACTCACTCATATACTAGGTACAACACTGTGCATTTCGTCTAATGCGGGTTTTTCAGTAAATTCTAAGTTTTTCAGTGCAACTCACTCATATACAATGTACTACACTGTGCATTTCGTCTAATGCGGGTTTTTCAGTAAATTCTAAGTTTTTCATTGCAACTCACTCATATACAATGTACTACACTGTGCATTTCGTCTAATGCGGGTTTTTCAGTAAATTCTAAGTTTTTCAGTGCAACTCACTCATATACTAGGTACAACACTGTGCATTTCGTCTAATGCGGGTTTTTCAGTAAATTCTAAGTTTTTCAGTGCAACTCACTCATATACTATGTACTACACTGTGCATTTCGTCTAATGCTGGTTTTTCAGTAAATTCTAAGTTTTTCAGTGCAACTCACTCATATACAATGTACTACACTGTGCATTTCGTCTAATGCAGGTTTTTCAGTGAATTCTAAGTTTTTCAGTGCAACTCACTCATATACAATGTACTACACTGTGCATTTCGTCTAATGCGGGTTTTTCAGTAAATTCTAAGTTTTTCAGTGCAACTCACTCATATACTATGTACTACACTGTGCATTTCGTCTAATGCGGGTTTTTCAGTAAATTCTAAGTTTTTCAGTGCAACTCACTCATACAGAATGTACTACACTGTGCATTTCGTCTGATGCGGGTTTTTCAGTAAATTCTAAGTTTTTCAGTGCAACTCACTCATATACTATGTACTACACTGTGCATTTTGTCTAATGCGGGTTTTTCAGTAAATTCTAAGTTTTTCAGTGCAACTCACTCATATACAATGTACTACACTGTGCATTTCGTCTAATGCGGGTTTTTCAGTAAATTCTAAGTTTTTCAGTGCAACTCACTCATATACAATGTACTACACTGTGCATTTCGTCTAATGCGCGTTTTTCAGTAAATTCTAAGTTTTTCAGTGCAACTCACTCATATACAATGTACACTGTGCATTTCATCTAATGCGGGTTTTTCAGTAAATTCTAAGTTTTTCAGTGCAACTCACTCATATACAATGTACTACACTGTGCATTTCGTCTAATGCGGGTTTTTCAGTAAATTCTAAGTTTTTCAGTGCAACTCACTCATATACAATGTACTACACTGTGCATTTCGTCTAATGCGGGTTTTTCAGTAAATTCTAAGTTTTTCAGTGCAACTCACTCATATACAATGTACTACACTGTGCATTTCGTCTAATGCGCGTTTTTCAGTAAATTCTAAGTTTTTCAGTGCAACTCACTCATATACAATGTACTACACTGTGCATTTCGTCTAATGCGCGTTTTTCAGTAAATTCTAAGTTTTTCAGTGCAACTCACTCATATACAATGTACTACACTGTGCATTTCATCTAATGCGGGTTTTTCAGTAAATTCTAAGTTTTTCAGTGCAACTCACTCATATACAATGTACTACACTGTGCATTTCGTCTAATGCGGGTTTTTCAGTAAATTCTAAGTTTTTCAGTGCAACTCAATCATATACAATGTACTACACTGTGCATTTCATCTAATGCGGGTTTTTCAGTAAATTCTAAGTTTTTCAGTGCAACTCACTCATATACAATGTACTACACTGTGCATTTCGTCTAATGCGCGTTTTTCAGTAAATTCTAAGTTTTTCAGTGCAACTCACTCATATACAATGTACTACACTGTGCATTTCGTCTAATGCGCGTTTTTCAGTAAATTCTAAGTTTTTCAGTGCAACTCACTCATATACAATGTACTACACTGTGCATTTCATCTAATGCGGGTTTTTCAGTAAATTCTAAGTTTTTCAGTGCAACTCACTCATATACAATGTACTACACTGTGCATTTCGTCTAATGCGGGTTTTTCAGTAAATTCTAAGTTTTTCAGTGCAACTCAATCATATACAATGTACTACACTGTGCATTTCATCTAATGCGGGTTTTTCAGTAAATTCTAAGTTTTTCAGTGCAACTCACTCATATACAATGTACTACACTGTGCATTTCGTCTAATGCGGGTTTTTCAGTAAATTCTAAGTTTTTCAGTGCAACTCACTCATATACAATGTACTACACTGTGCATTTCATCTAATGCGGGTTTTTCAGTAAATTCTAAGTTTTTCAGTGCAACTCACTCATATACAATGTACTACACTGTGCATTTCGTCTAATGCGGGTTTTTCAGTAAATTCTAAGTTTTTCAGTGCAACTCACTCATATACAATGTACTACACTGTGCATTTCATCTAATGCGGGTTTTTCAGTAAATTCTAAGTTTTTCAGTGCAACTCACTCATATACAATGTACTACACTGTGCATTTCGTCTAATGCGGGTTTTTCAGTAAATTCTAAGTTTTTCAGTGCAACTCACTCATATACAATGTACTACACTGTGCATTTCGTCTAATGCGGGTTTTTCAGTAAATTCTAAGTTTTTAGTGCAACTCACTCATATACTATGTACTACACTGTGCATTTCATCTAATGCGGGTTTTCAGTAAATTCTAAGTTTTTCAGTGCAACTCACTCATATACAATGTACTACACTGTGCATTTCGTCTAATGCGCGTTTTTCAGTAAATTCTAAGTTTTTCAGTGCAACTCACTCATATACAATGTACTACACTGTGCATTTCGTCTAATGCGGGTTTTTCAGTAAATTCTAAGTTTTTCAGTGCAACTCACTCATATACTAGGTACAACACTGTGCATTTCGTCTAATGCGGGTTTTTCAGTAAATTCTAAGTTTTTCAGTGCAACTCACTCATATACTATGTGCTACACTGTGCATTTCGTCTAATGCGGGTTTTCAGTAAATTCTAAGTTTTTCAGTGCAACTCACTCATATACAATGTACTACACTGTGCATTTCGTCTAATGCGGGTTTTTCAGTAAATTCTAAGTTTTTCAGTGCAACTCACTCATATACAATGTACTACACTGTGCATTTCGTCTAATGCGGGTTTTTCAGTAAATTCTAAGTTTTTCAGTGCAACTCACTCATATACAATGTACTACACTGTGCATTTCGTCTAATGCAAGTTTTTCAGTGAATTCTAAGTTTTTCAGTGCAACTCACTCATATACAATGTACTACACTGTGCATTTCGTCTAATGCGGGTTTTTCAGTAAATTCTAAGTTTTTCAGTGCAACTCACTCATATACAATGTACTACACTGTGCATTTCGTCTAATGCGGGTTTTTCAGTAAATTCTAAGTTTTTCAGTGCAACTCACTCATATACAATGTACTACACTGTGCATTTCGTCTAATGCGCGTTTTTCAGTAAATTCTAAGTTTTTCAGTGCAACTCACTCATATACAATGTACTACACTGTGCATTTCATCTAATGCGGGTTTTTCAGTAAATTCTAAGTTTTTCAGTGCAACTCACTCATATACAATGTACTACACTGTGCATTTCGTCTAATGCGGGTTTTTCAGTAAATTCTAAGTTTTTCAGTGCAACTCACTCATATACAATGTACTACACTGTGCATTTCGTCTAATGCGGGTTTTTCAGTAAATTCTAAGTTTTTCAGTGCAACTCACTCATATACTAGGTACAACACTGTGCATTTCGTGTAATGCGGGTTTTTCAGTAAATTCTAAGTTTTTCAGTGCAACTCACTCATATACAATGTACTACACTGTGCATTTCGTCTAATGCGCGTTTTTCAGTAAATTCTAAGTTTTTCAGTGCAACTCACTCATATACAATGTACTACACTGTGCATTTCATCTAATGCGGGTTTTTCAGTAAATTCTAAGTTTTTCAGTGCAACTCACACATATACAATGTACTACACTGTGCATTTCGTCTAATGCGGGTTTTTCAGTAAATTCTAAGTTTTTCAGTGCAACTCAATCATATACAATGTACTA
Organism: Mus caroli; assembly: GCF_978045245.1. Classification (NCBI taxonomy): domain Eukaryota; kingdom Metazoa; phylum Chordata; class Mammalia; order Rodentia; family Muridae; genus Mus; species Mus caroli. The sequence goes on along the minus strand of NW_028227435.1, from coordinate 130,825 downwards.
CACTGTGCATTTCATCTAATGCGGGTTTTTCAGTAAATTCTAAGTTTTTCACTGCAACTCACTCATATACAATGTACTACACTGTGCATTTCATCTAATGCGGGTTTTTCAGTAAATTCTAAGTTTTTCAGTGCAACTCACTCATATACAATGTACTACACTGTGCATTTCATCTAATGCGGGTTTTTCAGTAAATTCTAAGTTTTTCAGTGCAACTCACTCATATACAATGTACTACACTGTGCATTTCGTCTAATGCGGGTTTTTCAGTAAATTCTAAGTTTTTCAGTGCAACTCACTCATATACAATGTACTACACTGTGCATTTCATCTAATGCGGGTTTTTCAGTAAATTCTAAGTTTTTCAGTGCAACTCACTCATATACAATGTACTACACTGTGCATTTCGTCTAATGCGGGTTTTTCAGTAAATTCTAAGTTTTTCAGTGCAACTCACTCATATACAGTGTACTACACTGTGCATTTCGTCTAATGCGGGTTTTTTCAGTAAATTCTAAGTTTTTCAGTGCAACTCACTCATATACAATGTACTACACTGTGCATTTCGTCTAATGCGGGTTTTTCAGTAAATTCTAAGTTTTTCAGTGCAACTCACTCATATACAATGTACTACACTGTGCATTTCGTCTAATGCGGGTTTTTCAGTAAATTCTAAGTTTTTCAGTGCAACTCACTCATATACTAGGTACAACACTGTGCATTTCGTCTAATGCGGGTTTTTCAGTAAATTCTAAGTTTTTCAGTGCAACTCACTCATATACAATGTACTACACTGTGCATTTCGTCTAATGCGCGTTTTTCAGTAAATTCTAAGTTTTTCAGTGCAACTCACTCATATACAATGTACTACACTGTGCATTTCATCTAATGCGGGTTTTTCAGTAAATTCTAAGTTTTTCAGTGCAACTCACTCATATACAATGTACTACACTGTGCATTTCGTCTAATGCGGGTTTTTCAGTAAATTCTAAGTTTTTCAGTGCAACTCACTCATATACAATGTACTACACTGTGCATTTCATCTAATGCGGGTTTTTCAGTAAATTCTAAGTTTTTCAGTGCAACTCACTCATATACAATGTACTACACTGTGCATTTCGTCTAATGCGGGTTTTTCAGTAAATTCTAAGTTTTTCAGTGCAACTCACTCATATACAATGTACTACACTGTGCATTTCGTCTAATGCGGGTTTTTCAGTAAATTCTAAGTTTTTCAGTGCAACTCACTCATATACAATGTACTACACTGTGCATTTCGTCTAATGCGCGTTTTTCAGTAAATTCTAAGTTTTTCAGTGCAACTCACTCATATACAATGTACTACACTGTGCATTTCGTCTAATGCGGGTTTTTCAGTAAATTCTAAGTTTTTCAGTGCAACTCACTCATATACTAGGTACAACACTGTGCATTTCGTCTAATGCGGGTTTTTCAGTAAATTCTAAGTTTTTCAGTGCAACTCACTCATATACAATGTACTACACTGTGCATTTCGTCTAATGCGCGTTTTTCAGTAAATTCTAAGTTTTTCAGTGCAACTCACTCATATACAATGTACTACACTGTGCATTTCATCTAATGCGGGTTTTTCAGTAAATTCTAAGTTTTTCAGTGCAACTCACTCATATACAATGTACTACACTGTGCATTTCATCTAATGCGGGTTTTTCAGTAAATTCTAAGTTTTTCAGTGCAACTCACTCATATACAATGTACTACACTGTGCATTTCGTCTAATGCGGGTTTTTCAGTAAATTCTAAGTTTTTCAGTGCAACTCACTCATATACAATGTACTACACTGTGCATTTCGTCTAATGCGGGTTTTTCAGTAAATTCTAAGTTTTTCAGTGCAACTCACTCATATACAATGTACTACACTGTGCATTTCGTCTAATGCGCGTTTTTCAGTAAATTCTAAGTTTTTCAGTGCAACTCACTCATATACAATGTACTACACTGTGCATTTCGTCTAATGCGGGTTTTTCAGTAAATTCTAAGTTTTTCAGTGCAACTCACTCATATACTAGGTACAACACTGTGCATTTCGTCTAATGCGGGTTTTTCAGTAAATTCTAAGTTTTTCAGTGCAACTCACTCATATACAATGTACTACACTGTGCATTTCGTCTAATGCGCGTTTTTCAGTAAATTCTAAGTTTTTCAGTGCAACTCACTCATATACAATGTACTACACTGTGCATTTCATCTAATGCGGGTTTTTCAGTAAATTCTAAGTTTTTCAGTGCAACTCACTCATATACAATGTACTACACTGTGCATTTCGTCTAATGCGGGTTTTTCAGTAAATTCTAAGTTTTTCAGTGCAACTCACTCATATACAATGTACTACACTGTGCATTTCATCTAATGCGGGTTTTTCAGTAAATTCTAAGTTTTTCAGTGCAACTCACTCATATACAATGTACTACACTGTGCATTTCGTCTAATGCGGGTTTTTCAGTAAATTCTAAGTTTTTCAGTGCAACTCACTCATATACAATGTACTACACTGTGCATTTCGTCTAATGCGGGTTTTTCAGTAAATTCTAAGTTTTTCAGTGCAACTCACTCATATACAATGTACTACACTGTGCATTTCATCTAATGCGGGTTTTTCAGTAAATTCTAAGTTTTTCAGTGCAACTCACTCATATACAATGTACTACACTGTGCATTTCGTCTAATGCGGGTTTTTCAGTAAATTCTAAGTTTTTCAGTGCAACTCACTCATATACAATGTACTACACTGTGCATTTCGTCTAATGCGGGTTTTTCAGTAAATTCTAAGTTTTTCAGTGCAACTCACTCATATACAATGTACTACACTGTGCATTTCGTCTAATGCGCGTTTTTCAGTAAATTCTAAGTTTTTCAGTGCAACTCACTCATATACAATGTACTACACTGTGCATTTCGTCTAATGCGGGTTTTTCAGTAAATTCTAAGTTTTTCAGTGCAACTCACTCATATACTAGGTACAACACTGTGCATTTCGTGTAATGCGGGTTTTTCAGTAAATTCTAAGTTTTTCAGTGCAACTCACTCATATACAATGTACTACACTGTGCATTTCATCTAATGCGGGTTTTTCAGTAAATTCTAAGTTTTTCAGTGCAACTCACTCATATACAATGTACTACACTGTGCATTTCGTCTAATGCGGGTTTTTCAGTAAATTCTAAGTTTTTCAGTGCAACTCACTCATATACAATGTACTACACTGTGCATTTCGTCTAATGCGGGTTTTTCAGTAAATTCTAAGTTTTTCAGTGCAACTCACTCATATACAATGTACTACACTGTGCATTTCGTCTAATGCGCGTTTTTCAGTAAATTCTAAGTTTTTCAGTGCAACTCACTCATATACAATGTACTACACTGTGCATTTCGTCTAATGCGGGTTTTTCAGTAAATTCTAAGTTTTTCAGTGCAACTCACTCATATACTAGGTACAACACTGTGCATTTCGTGTAATGCGGGTTTTTCAGTAAATTCTAAGTTTTTCAGTGCAACTCACTCATATACAATGTACTACACTGTGCATTTCGTCTAATGCGCGTTTTTCAGTAAATTCTAAGTTTTTCAGTGCAACTCACTCATATACAGTGTACTACACTGTGCATTTCGTCTAATGCGGGTTTTTCAGTAAATTCTAAGTTTTTCAGTGCAACTCACTCATATACAATGTACTACACTGTGCATTTCGTCTAATGCGGGTTTTTCAGTAAATTCTAAGTTTTTCAGTGCAACTCACTCATATACAATGTACTACACTGTGCATTTCGTCTAATGCGGGTTTTTCAGTAAATTCTAAGTTTTTCAGTGCAACTCACTCATATACTAGGTACAACACTGTGCATTTCGTCTAATGCGGGTTTTTCAGTAAATTCTAAGTTTTTCAGTGCAACTCACTCATATACAATGTACTACACTGTGCATTTCGTCTAATGCGCGTTTTTCAGTAAATTCTAAGTTTTTCAGTGCAACTCACTCATATACAATGTACTACACTGTGCATTTCATCTAATGCGGGTTTTTCAGTAAATTCTAAGTTTTTCAGTGCAACTCACTCATATACAATGTACTACACTGTGCATTTCGTCTAATGCGGGTTTTTCAGTAAATTCTAAGTTTTTCAGTGCAACTCACTCATATACAATGTACTACACTGTGCATTTCATCTAATGCGGGTTTTTTCAGTAAATTCTAAGTTTTTCAGTGCAACTCACTCATATACAATGTACTACACTGTGCATTTCGTCTAATGCGGGTTTTTCAGTAAATTCTAAGTTTTTCAGTGCAACTCACTCATATACAATGTACTACACTGTGCATTTCGTCTAATGCGGGTTTTTCAGTAAATTCTAAGTTTTTCAGTGCAACTCACTCATATACAATGTACTACACTGTGCATTTCGTCTAATGCGCGTTTTTCAGTAAATTCTAAGTTTTTCAGTGCAACTCACTCATATACAATGTACTACACTGTGCATTTCGTCTAATGCGGGTTTTTCAGTAAATTCTAAGTTTTTCAGTGCAACTCACTCATATACTAGGTACAACACTGTGCATTTCGTGTAATGCGGGTTTTTCAGTAAATTCTAAGTTTTTCAGTGCAACTCACTCATATACAATGTACTACACTGTGCATTTCGTCTAATGCGCGTTTTTCAGTAAATTCTAAGTTTTTCAGTGCAACTCACTCATATACAATGTACTACACTGTGCATTTCATCTAATGCGGGTTTTTCAGTAAATTCTAAGTTTTTCAGTGCAACTCACACATATACAATGTACTACACTGTGCATTTCGTCTAATGCGGGTTTTTCAGTAAATTCTAAGTTTTTCAGTGCAACTCAATCATATACAATGTACTACACTGTGCATTTCATCTAATGCGGGTTTTTCAGTAAATTCTAAGTTTTTCACTGCAACTCACTCATATACAATGTACTACACTGTGCATTTCGTCTAATGCGGGTTTTTCAGTAAATTCTAAGTTTTTCAGTGCAACTCACTCATATACAATGTACTACACTGTGCATTTCATCTAATGCGGGTTTTTCAGTAAATTCTAAGTTTTTCAGTGCAACTCACTCATATACAATGTACTACACTGTGCATTTCGTCTAATGCGGGTTTTTCAGTAAATTCTAAGTTTTTCAGTGCAACTCACTCATATACAATGTACTACACTGTGCATTTCATCTAATGCGGGTTTTTCAGTAAATTCTAAGTTTTTCAGTGCAACTCACTCATATACAATGTACTACACTGTGCATTTCGTCTAATGCGGGTTTTTCAGTAAATTCTAAGTTTTTCAGTGCAACTCACTCATATACAATGTACTACACTGTGCATTTCGTCTAATGCGGGTTTTTCAGTAAATTCTAAGTTTTTCAGTGCAACTCACTCATATACAATGTACTACACTGTGCATTTCGTCTAATGCGGGTTTTTCAGTAAATTCTAAGTTTTTCAGTGCAACTCACTCATATACAATGTACTACACTGTGCATTTCGTCTAATGCGGGTTTTTCAGTAAATTCTAAGTTTTTCAGTGCAACTCACTCATATACAATGTACAACACTGTGCATTTCGTCTAATGCGGGTTTTTCAGTAAATTCTAAGTTTTTCAGTGCAACTCACTCATATACAATGTACTACACTGTGCATTTCGTCTAATGCGGGTTTTTCAGTAAATTCTAAGTTTTTCAGTGCAACTCACTCATATACAATGTACTACACTGTGCATTTCATCTAATGCGGGTTTTTCAGTAAATTCTAAGTTTTTCAGTGCAACTCACTCATATACAATGTACTACACTGTGCATTTCGTCTAATGCGGGTTTTTCAGTAAATTCTAAGTTTTTCAGTGCAACTCACTCATATACAATGTACTACACTGTGCATTTCATCTAATGCGGGTTTTTCAGTAAATTCTAAGTTTTTCAGTGCAACTCACTCATATACAATGTACTACACTGTGCATTTCGTCTAATGCGGGTTTTTCAGTAAATTCTAAGTTTTTCAGTGCAACTCACTCATATACAATGTACTACACTGTGCATTTCGTCTAATGCGGGTTTTTCAGTAAATTCTAAGTTTTTCAGTGCAACTCACTCATATACAATGTACTACACTGTGCATTTCGTCTAATGCGCGTTTTTCAGTAAATTCTAAGTTTTTCAGTGCAACTCACTCATATACAATGTACTACACTGTGCATTTCGTCTAATGCGGGTTTTTCAGTAAATTCTAAGTTTTTCAGTGCAACTCATTCATATACTAGGTACAACACTGTGCATTTCGTCTAATGCGGGTTTTTCAGTAAATTCTAAGTTTTTCAGTGCAACTCAATCATATACTATGTACTACACTGTGCATTTCGTCTAATGCGGGTTTTTCAGTAAATTCTAAGTTTTCAGTGCAACTCACTCATATACAATGTACTACACTGTGCATTTCGTCTAATGCGGGTTTTTCAGTAAATTCTACGTTTTTCAGTGCAACTCACTCATATACAATGTACTACACTGTGCATTTCGTCTAATGCGC